>NC_136502.1:116294846-116307346 GCF_053919585.1 Euprymna scolopes
GTTTGGTTACATATGTTTCGGACGTTGGACCGTGTTTGTCCAACATCCGAAACATATGTAACCAAACATATAAAACGGTAATAAAAAAATAAAACATATGAACATATATATATATATATATATATATATATATATATATATATATATATATATATATATATATATATATATATATGGGGGAGGGTACATGTGTTTGTGCATAAATATGTGTACAAAACATGTACATAAAACAAAACGTATGTAAAAATGTGTGTGCGTGTGTGTGTGCGTGTATATATATATTTATATAGATTTATTTATGTCCAAGGAATCTATATCTAAAATTTCAAGTGTTTAGACCCAAAATTGTCAGAGGAGTTTGGTTGAGTTCTCAAAGGTCAAATCGTTGAATTTTGACCCCTTAACAGCCAAATTTCTGGCCGATAACCGATCACATAGATTTTCCCAAATCTCAGTACCCTGTATATCAAATTTCGAGTCTGCGAACTAAAAATTAACAGAGTTATTGCTTAGAGAAATGTACACACACACAGACAGACACACAGACACGTTCACTTTTATAGATATATATATATAGATAGACTAATAGATTAAACAAAAATATATACGTATACATAAATATATATGGAAACAATTTTTTGTTTACTGTAAAGATTTTACGCAAATATTATGCAAGTATAAATCATGTAGAATATCTGCATGAATATAATTACACATAATTGTTAACTCTAGATGATCATCCCATAAGAAAACCGAAAAAACTAATAGGGAATTAATTAAAATGAATGTTTAAAAGAATATGCAAATTAGCTAGACCTTTTGCTAGTAAATGCATTTCCACAACCCATATATAAGAAAATTGTAGTTTCTTTTTAAATAAATAGAAAAGAGGGTTTTTAATATGGGTATCAATACACACAAAAGAAAAACGAATATATAGGAGTATAGAATATATATATATATATATATATATATATATGTGTGTGTGCATATATATATATATATATATATATATATATATATATATATATGAAAGAATATACGCATGCCCTTATGTACAAGAATGAAGAAACACACATACACACACTAAAGTGAATGAATATACATTTACATCTATCTATTCATATCTATATATATATATATATATATATATATATATATATATATATATAGAGAGAGAGAGAGAGAGAGAGAGAGAGAGGGAGCGAGATGAAGAGAAATTGGCTGAGGAGAACTTGATATAGGAGCCCAAAATGGTTCCTATTATCAGGGTTGAAACCGACGGTACCGATATCTCATCTCATCTAAACTTTCTGAAAATAAAAAAAATAAAATATATATATATATTACAAAGGAATCACCACTTATGAAGTCCCGGAAGCCACTCGAGGATAAGGGTTAATGAGTTTACAGTAGTTAATGGGAAATTGTCGTAGTAATCGTCAGTAGGGAAAATTTGGTAAATTGGGTTACTTAAGGCGATGGCTCACCAAGAATATGTTTACGTTGAACTTGAAGACGACCATAGTGTAGTCAGTTGGAATGAAGAAAACGGAACTGAGTTCCACAGGCGTTCAGTTCTAAGAAAGAAGCTTCGTTCATGGAATTTAATTTAGGTTTAGGCACAGATAAAGGATTAAAATATCCAAAATTAAAGACCACTGAATTTCACAAGATTTGGATAGTGCTCAATAAAAAGAGCCAGGTCTTATTTCATTCAGTTACTGTAAAAAAATTACTATTAGTTGCGAGGATAAATCTACTCTTTCAGTCTAAAAAGACTTCATCAGGCGACAGCTCTGGTCTTATTTGAAGTAATTAAAGCTAATGGTAATTTTGTTTACCTAAATTGAATAATATATATATAACTACTTTATTTACTCACATAAATTTATATACGAAAGTATAGATTTATGCGTAAACTTTAAGTATTTACTTCAAAAGTGCTCAATACGTAGGTAGAGCTAGTTAGTAAGTTATAAAATGTATATGGTAAACTACGCTTTTGGTTAGATTTAGTTTTGGATTAACCAAAAGCGTAGTTTACCAGGCCACAATATTTGTGAAAGAAAACCCGAATAACAAGAAATATTACATAGGTATGACTTCCTTAGATTTCAAAACTCGATATTATGACCATAAAAGTACATTCAACAATAAAAAACACTGGATGAAAACAACACTAGCGAATAAATACTGGGAACTCAAAGAAAGCAGACATTCACCGGTAGTCAAATGGAAAATAATAAGACAAGCTACCACGTGTAGGGACCTAGACGACCCATGTAGATTATGCCTTCATGAAAAATTTGCTATCCTGTACTTTAAAGAACGCCAACATCTATTAAACTGTAGAAGAGAAATAGCAAACAACTGTGTTCACAAGATAAAATTTACTCTAGGATAGCGATACAAAATTGTTTTAAAACTAACAAAAACAATAGAAAATAAACAAATAAATAAATTAAATAAGCATGAATATACATAAACGATCACACATATATGTATGTATATATATATGTATATATATATGTGCATATATGTGTGTACACATATATATATTTATATATAAACTAACATTAAAAAAAAACACTAACCTAGATTTAAAAAAGATCAAGAAACTAAATATCCAGGCTAAATAGAGCACACACATAGTACAGGTCAACCAGAGGTCAAATAGGCCTTTGTCCAATAGATGCATGCTCATTGGCTGATAGGAAGGGCGCAGTGGATACTACAAAGCTGATCGGCTAACTAAAATCTCAATAGAAGATGCGCATATAAAAACGACAAACAACCACAGAATTTGCTCATAAGCCTGAAGAATCCTAGAGTGGATGAAATGTGGAATATTCAGTGTAGCTTAATCGCCATATACATTTTATAACTTACTATATATATATATATATATAAAAGTGAACGTGTCTGTGTATCTATGTGTCTGTCTGTGTGTGTACATTTCCATACGCAATAACTCTGTCAATTTTAAGTCTACAGACTCGAAATTTGATATACAAGGTACTGAGATTTGGGAAAATTTACGTGATTGGTTTTCAGCCAGAAATTTCACTGTTAAGGGGTCAAAGTTCAACGATTTGACCTTTGAGAACTCTACCAAACTCCGACAATTTTGGGTCTAAACACTTGGAATTTTAGATAAAGGTTCCTTGGACATGGATCTAACTTAATAATGTAATTTGAGACCAAAACTATAAATTTTAAGGGGTCATAATAGGGGTGAAAGTTAAAAAAATTACCGTTTTTTATTTTTTATTTTTTTGCTCAGCATACACCCCCAAATACCCAGGCAACGCCGCGCCGAAATGCTATTATATCTATAAAAGTGAACGTGTGTGTGTGTGTGTGTGTGTGTGTGTTTGTGTGTGTGTGTGTGTGTGTGTGTACATTTTCCTTCGCAATAACTCTGTTAATTTTCAGTTTACAGACTGGAAATTTGATATATAGGGTACTGAGATTAGGGAAAATATATGTGATCGGTTGTTGGCCAGAAATTTTGCTGTTTAGGGGTCAAAGTTCAACGATTTGACTTTTGAGAACTCTACCAAACTCCTCCGACGATTTGGGGTGTAAACGCTTGAAATTTTAGATATGAATTCCTTGGACATGGATCTAACTTAATAACTCAATTTGAGCCCAAAACAATAAATTTGAAGGAGTCAGAATAGGGGTCAAAGTTAAAAAAATTGACCATCTTTTTTGTTTTGTTTTTTTTTTTGCTCAGGGGTGATATATGTTCCTTGATCCTGGATCTAACATAATAACGTGATTTGAGCCTAAAACAATGAATGTTAAGGGAGTCATAATAGGGATCAAATTTTTAAAAAATTGACCGTTTTTGGGGGTTTTGTTTTGCTCAGCATACACCTCCAAACACCCAGGCAACGCTAGTATATCTACTTAAGTGAACGTGTGTGTGTGTGTGTGTGTGTGTGTGTACATTTCCCTATGCAATAATTCTATCAATTTTAAGTCTACAGACTCGAAATTTGATATACAGTGTACTGAGATTTGGGAAAATATATGTGATCGGTTTTCGGCCAGAAATTTCACTGTTAAAGGGTCAAAGTTCAACGATTTGACCTTTGAGAACTCTACAAAACTCCTCCAACAATTTTGGCTCTAAACACTTGCAATTTCAGATATACGTTCCTTGGACATCGATCTAACTTAATAACTTGATTAGAGCCCTAAAGAATAAATGTTAAGGGGTCATAATAAGGGTCACAGTTAAAAAAAATTACGTTTTTTTTTGTTTTTTGTTTTTTTGCTCAACATACACCTCACACCCGGGCAACGCTGGGAACCCATGCTAGTGCTAGTATATTTATAAAAGTGAGCGTGTGTGTGTGTGTGTGTACATTTTCCTACGCAATAACTCTGTCAATTTTTAGTCTATAGACTCGAAATTTGATATACAGGCTACTGAGATTTGGGAAAATATATGTGATCGGTTTTCGGCCAGAAATTTGGCTTTTAAGGGGTCAGAGTTCAACGATTTGACCCTTGAGAACTCTACCAAACTCCTCCGACAATTTTCGGTCTAAACACTTGAAATTTTAAATATACGTTCCTTGGACATGAATCGAACCTAATAACTTGATTTATGCCCAGAACAATAAATTTTAAGGGGTCATAATAGCGGTCAAAGTTTAAAAAATTAACCGCTTTCTTTTTTTCTTTTTTTTGTTCAACATACACCTCCAAACACACACACACACACACACACACACACACACACACACACACACACACTACTCTTTAAAATATATTTCGATGGACTTCTCTCTTTGTATCCTCCTTTCTCCATATCGCCGGGCTGAAATGCTAGTATATATATATATATATATATATATATATATATATATATATATATATATATATATATATATATATAGTCTTTTCGATGTGTAATTTTCTCTCGCCTTTTCTGATTCTGCATATTACAATCGTATGTGCAACGATAGCATTTTCCCCTATTTTACTCACTCTTAAGTGTCTACTTGAACTTATATTCGTTCTCTTTCCGTCTCCATCTCTACCTCAGTCTGTCTGTCTGTCTGTCTGTCTGTCTGTCTGTCTGTCTGTCTCTCTCTCTCTCTCTCTCTCTCTCTCTCCGCATCCTCTCCTTTCTCTTTCTCTCTCTCTCTCTCTCTCTCTCTCTCTCTCTCTCTCTCCCTCCTTCCCTCCCTTATACCTAAACACACACATATAGATAGAGATATGGAGAAAGGAGGATACAAAGAGAGAAGTCCATCGAAATATATTTCTACATATATTTAAAGAGTAGTGTGTGTGTGTGTGTGTGTGTGTGTGTGTGTGTGTGTGTGTGTGTGTGCGTGTGTGTGTGTGTGTGTGCACGCGCGCGCGCGCGTGTTTGTAAGTTGGCGAATGAATATATTTCTGAAAAAGAAAAAGTGAATAGAAAAATAGAGCAGGAAAATGAGCTTAGCAATAAAATATTAATAAAATTTAATAGAAAGAAAAAAGGGAAATCAAAAAAGATATAAAGAAATATTTAAGACTTGGACAATATATGAACAGAAATGTAAGTGGGAAATGCAGGAGAGTGTATGTGAAAGAAAGAGAGAAAGTGAGTGAGTAAAAAAGAGAGAGAGAAAAAAAGAAAGAGGGGAAAAGAGACTGAGAGAGAGGGGGGGAGACTGAGAAAGAAAGAGACAGAACAAGAGAGTGAAAAAGAGGGAGACAGAAATAGAGAGAAAGAGAGATAGGCGGAGAGAAAGATAGAGAAAGAGAAAGAGAGAGAGAGACAGAGAGAGAGAGAAAGAGAGAAAGAAAGAGAAAGAGAGAGAGAAAGAAAGAGAAAGAGAGAGAAATAGAGAGAAAGAAAGAGAGAGAGAGAGAGAGGGAGAGGAGAGAGAAAACATTGAGAAAAGTGAACTATAAGACGAATAACTGAGCAAATGAAAGGAAGGGAAGATGACGATAGTATAAAGAGACTGGGGGCGAATAAAATCATTTTTTTAAAAAATGGAAAAAAAGCTAGTTGTAATTGTAGTAGAAATACATGTTCTTCCTGTGAATATTTTACAGGGAGTAGCCAGAATTTGGAGCTCAGTCGAGCATCTACCATGAAAATAACAACGGAGCAGAGAAACACTAGCAACGTCTCTTCCGTGAGAAAGGGGTTGTAGGGAACCAAAATAGAAATTATTTCCCACTAGATTGTAAAGTCAAGTTTGTACTCTCTCGAGACAAGAAAGAACCATATTAGGCTTCTTCAAAGAGAGAACCATTGATTTTAACTAAGGCAAAATAAAGATCAAACCAACTAAGGCAAAATAAAGATCAAAACATTGTTGATGAAAAGAAAGAGGTTTGATTTGAAAAATTACAAGACACTTTTTCGTTTACCCATTGTACCACATGCCCCAGGTCAGAAGAGAGAAAATCAGCAAGGACTCGATCAACAATGCTCTTTGAAGTGCTGCTATAGACAATTGTGTCGTCTGCATAGATATCAACAAATAATCTCAGAATAGGATTTGGAAGATCATTGATAAAGATCAAGAGAGTTGAGCCCAGGACTGATCCTTGAAACATATCAGCCTTGATACTATGTGCTTCATACTTCTGCCCGTCAGCAACTACTTTTATAGACCTCCCAGAGAGAAATGATTCGATGGTTTAGAAGACATTTTCTGATTGTAAAGCGACTTATGTGTCATTCCCTATCAAAGACCTTTGATCTCAAAAGCTAACACCTTAAAAACAAAGTCCATTTCAATAGATTCATTAATCCTATTCAATATTATAACATGTCAGCCGTTGATCTTACAGGACGAAATCTATATTGCTTGTCACTAAGCATATTGATTTAGCTGAGGTGATTGATAACTTCTTTGTTTATCACAAACACCTTACTCATAATGTACAATCTGTACTGAAATGCAGAAGACCGTTCTCCAATATTTTAAAACATTGGGTAGATCGACAGTGTTTTTAAAGGAAATAGTAAGCATTTCTTTTTCTAAACAACTGTGCAATAACTTTCTAAGGATAGAAACACGTTCCTGTATAGGTAAAAGAGTCATTTTCTCCTGATAACAGGTAGTACCCATCAAGTGATCTCCCCTGATAGCTATATATACAAGACAGATGGAGGCAGCCATTTGCTTTTTGTGTGGATCTTAGCAACAAATTTGACTAACTACAACCACTATCAACAATTTTCCCCACTCTTTATCTGTGCCTAAATCTAAACCGGATTCCATAAACAAAACTTCTTTCTTAGAACTACCCACTTGTGAGAATACTGTTCCACTGGCCTGCTTCCTGGCCGACTACAGTATAGTAGCTTTCAAGTCCAATGTTAACAAGTTCTTGTTGAACTGCCCCTTTAAATAATCAAATTCTACACAAATTACACCATTAACAATTACTACACTACCATCTTACATTCATTAACCCTTATCCTCGAGTGGCCTTCGGGCCTTAGTAAGTGATGACACTTGTAAAAAAAAAAAAGCTGGAAGAACACATTTTCCCACTTTACAATCCCGACTTTAAATTTTTTAAACGTAATAACTAGAATGTTGTCAGGATCAGTTGCCCTGCTGGCATAAAGGTTCTTCATAAATCTGGCAGCATTCCGGACGGTTATATGTATGCTGATTAAATTATTTTCACTCACAGAAGGAAATTCTGGAGTAAGTGGTCCTGGATGCAAAGGATGAAATTTGGTTGCCAAATTCTTTGCAAAAGGTTTTACGTCATCAGATGCTGAAGAGATCATCTCTGGTCCATTAATGATGGTTGGAATGAAAGTCTTTGATCTTTTCAATGCCCTGTTTATTATTCTCCAAACGCATGTGAATGAACTCTCTGCTCAGCAATTCTGGATGGGCATGGAACTCTTTTATGTTTTCTATGACACATCTACAGTGGGTTTAGGCAATGTTAAAGGTGGATCTAGTTTCGTTGAAAACAATAGAAATAGTGTTGTTATTGTTGTTGTTGTTTTTGTTATTTTTGTCGTTGTTGTTGTTTTTGTTTTTGTTGTTGTTGTTCAGCATAGTTCATTCATCTCATATGAATCATATGGTTATTGTTGGCATTTGTTTCCCTGATATCTTTCTAGTTAGAGTTGTTTCTAGAAAGAGATTGGGTACTTGCGGGAGGACCACGTGAAGGTTGTCAACATCCCTACATGAAAGTGTTTCTATGGAACGAACTGGATTCAAACTTGGCACATCCAGGTTGTCCATCCGTGTCGTTAACTACTTAGCCATCATCATTTTCCGTGTTTGTTTTTGTTATGGACATTGGTAGTGACACACTCAACGGTTTAAAATAATGTTTGGTTTCTGTTAGAACGTTTTATAAAGTATAAAACTCATTACCAGTGCTTATACAGTGCTTATATAGTGCTTATATAGTGCATATATATCAGAAGAAGCAACACAGAATATTTTTCTGAAAATTAAGTTCAAAGGATATTTAGAAATCATCATCATCATCATCATCATATTGTATACATCCAAAGATTCTATTGTTGGCATTGGTTTCCCTGATATTTTTCTAGTCAAAATTCTTTGTAGAAAAACACCAGGGATTATGGGAGGGACAACATAGAAGTTGCCAACATCATAAGTGAAAGTGATTTTTGTGGAACAAACTGGATTCGAACTTGGAACACCCAGGCCGTCAGTGCGTGTCGTTAACCATTTGAACACTGTCACATCCCTATTTAGAGCTGAAATATTTGAAGCTATCCCAATCATAAATAAACTTTGCGTTGGAAAAGAAAACTCTTAATTGAGTGAACTGAGTGATCAGAAGATCCCAGATGGGATATAACAGTAGATGTGCAATTTCGGGACAAGTTATCAGAAAAATATTATATTACAAAGGCTTGCAATATCATCAGCATCAGGTATACCAGTAGGTTTGGGAACAATCTGAATCAACAATCTGAGTTTACTCATAAACAAGGAAAAATCATAAAAAAAACCTTTCTTCATCATCTGTCTTGTTAGAGTGGACTAAACATTCTATATTCTAAAGAATATCCAAGTCATCACAGATATGAATGTTGGCAGGAGAATAAACAGAAAGAATCTTGACGATTTTTTTAAAGAGATTTGCTCAATAACAGTAACTCCATCGTTTTGGGGACGACAAAAGACAAAAATGAAAAAGAGTTACCTCACTTAATTTATTATTATTTCACTCACTAGGAGTTCTCACTTAGATCATCATCAAAGATGATTACTCACTGATAAAAGTTGGTAGTGTTCCCTGGCGTCTGGGTGACAACAAGTTTCACCAGATTTCTAGTAATCCTCACCTATTTCGACAACCTTTGCAAATAAATTTGCGTTATCACAACAGTCGCTTGCTGTTAATTTCTCGTTGATAATGATCGTTGGTCTTCACTGGAATTTGGGTGGCAATAAACTTTCCTAACATCCCAGTCCACTCTGCACTAATCCAGTGGAGGTCTGGTAAGTGCTTTCACTCCTTGGTCTTTCCATCCTCCTTGAACCTTTGACTATTTGGTATAGTGCCAGCCAATGCCAGGTAGGGATTATTATTATTATTATTATTATTATTATTATTATTATTATTATTATTATTATTAATATCAATGACATGGAATGTGTATCTACATCAGGGGTGGTTTTCCCTGGGGTAGGGACATCTCTCTCCTCTGATCCCAAGCACATGGTGCAATGGGGAAAGGGATGGCTGATTAATTTTAATGCATCTAAAACTAAGCTTCTATCTTTTCATCATCAACATTCTGAGCCCCATTTGACATCAATTAAAATGAATGACTTTTGTCTTTGGGAAACTCCATGTTTTGACAAGCTTTTGTGTCTGACCTTTACTCCTGATCTGAAACAGTACACATACATCAAATACATTACCAAGGTCGTTGGAAAAATGGTGGGATCATTCTACCGCTTCAGTAGATATCTCACTGCCGATGCAATTCTCTACCTGTATAAGAGTTAAGTATGTCATAGGATGGAGTACTGTTGCCACATCTGGCCAGGCGCTGTTCAAAACAGCCTATTGACAGAGTTCAAAGACTCCATAGTTTAGTAGTAGATGTCGTTTTCTCTTCCCTGCAACCTCTTTCCCACAGAAGACGTTATGAGCCTGTCCCTGATCTATTGTTATTTTCATGGCAAGTGCTTGTCTGAGCTCCAATCTATGGTTCCTCTTTGCCAAACTTTCATGAAAAACACTTGTCTAGATAAAACCACTATTAATAATTCCCCACTCTTTATCTGTGCCTACATCTAAATGCAGATTCCATGAACAAAGTTTCTTTCTTAGAACTGCACGCTTGTGGAACTCTGTTCCATTTGCCTGCTTTCTAGCTGACTACAATATGTCTGTCTCCAAGTCCAACGTAAACAAATTCTTGATGAGCTGTTCCCTTAAATAATCGAATTTACCAAATTTCCACTACTAATGATTACTACGATACTGTCCCATTGACTACAGTGCACTCATTAACCCTTATCCTCGAATGGCCTCCGGGTCTTAGTAAGTGATGACTTCTTTGTAAAAAAAAATGTTTCCATGTTGCATTTGCTCACGTTTAATTTTTGTTCTGACTATGGAAACAGGTTACATGTGGTATTTTTAATTCATTGAGCAACATTTCCCATATATCTGTGAAACTGAAGGTATCGATGTACGATTGAATTACTTTATAGCATGATAAGAAAAAATATATCTATTCTTATACGCAATATGAGTTAATCAACGTTTGTTTCCCCAAAACTTTTATCTTACGTACTTTAACACAAAACATATGCTGAAAAGATTTAGTTCTGGGATCGAGTTATGTTTGAAAAAACAAAACTTTTTCTATTTGTTCTAATTAGTTGTAATTTATAATTAACTGAACATCTCACCCATCTCTCTCTCTCTCTCTCTCTTAATTATTCATGTATTTCTCTTGCATGTTGATTTAACCACTCTCTAATCTATATATCTATAAAAGTGAGAGTGTGTGTATGTGAAGACACTTCTCAACCTATATACTCAACGGATCTACAGACTTGGAATTTGATATATAGGGTATTCAGACATGTAGAAAACTTTTTAACCGGTTTTCATCTGGAAAAAAAGGCTGCAATGGAATTAAAATTGAAAAATTGGTCTGTGGGAGTCATCAGATTTTTATCTGTTTGCTAACTGTTTCATGAATGTGCATGCGTGAATCGTTCACATGACAGATCCCTTATTTTAAGAATAAGTAGGGTTCAAAGTACTTTTTAAAGATCATATCAAGTTGGTTTAATGGTTATCGTACTTTGATTTTGATCTCAGTTTGAGTATTTTCTTTTTACTCACAAGAAGTGAACTGTTTAGAAAAACATGATACTCGGATGCACATACTTCAGTTCTGTATGAATTAATATATAATATTTATGCGTATTTTACGACAACGCAATGCTGGGCGGCCTGCTAGTATCTAATATTTCTTAATATGTCTGTGAGCATTTAGAGAAAAAGTGACTCTTTTTTTCCAGCATGCAATTTACATATGTGTCTCTACACACCACAAACACATAAGTAAATTAGATGGCAAAATAATAAGTCTCTTTAATTATATACATGAATAATAAAGAATAATGATACTTCTGTAGTAATAATAATAATAATAATAATAATAATAATAATAATAATAATAATAATATTTATATTAATAATATTAATAATAATAATAATAATATTAATAATAATAATAATAATAAGACATCAAGAAGGTTGGTTTGTGCTGTTTTGTTTTACAGCATATCAACTCTTTATGCGTTATTTAATGCCGAATCCAGTAATTTTTGAAAACGGTTTCATGCTTTAAGTTCTTTAAAGTTTCTAATATTTATTCATGGAGTTTAGTTTGGTTGTTTTGTAGAAGAAAATTGTTGTTTTTGACTTTGCAGAACATGATCGAATTTTGAAAAAAGAAGAGAAAATAAAAAACAATAACATCAATATTTGGTACATTTTTGCTCAGGATGACAATATCTTCAGACAGCCTGATCTTTTTGACAGTTGATCCTACTCTTATGTTTGATTGTATCTCTACAAGTTTAATAACCAGGACGAGTCATTCCCATTGTTATCTTTTCCTGGATTGCTGTATTTGAGTACACTCGAGAAGACTGAGACCATACAATGGACGCAATGATGAAAACTGCTGAAATTTTACAGAAAATCCTTGAATATAAGAACTAACCCAAATAACGAACAAATATAGACCTGCCACAGATAATTTTAAATGGAAAAATAACAAAACGTATAGAAAGAATATCACACATGACCAAGGGAAGAGGTGAAAATTGCTAGAAATCCATTAAACTGACCTCCTCCCCCATTTGCCACACAAAAATCAGTCATACAATTATGAATCTGATGTCATTAGTCTCGGCTGGTACTACACAAAAGTCATGATGGGTCAAGGAGGAAGAGTACTGAGAGTGCTGGAACCTTAG
>NC_136502.1:116312346-116327346 GCF_053919585.1 Euprymna scolopes
AATTTTAATAATATCTCAAAATGCCTAACCCAAACGAACCTCCAAGCCACACTGAAGCTGACACGATGACTTTCATATTGCGAATGCAGCAACAACATCTTGCTATGCAAGAACAGATTATGAACCTCATGGCACGTATTTTGCCCACTGAGCAACGTACCTGTACCCTGTTGTTGCCCCATCCAAATGTGAAACCCGTGTGACCAACTATTGAACCCAATTCATTGGATAATAGATGGGTTATATTCCAAGATGCATAGCTATGCTACAAGGAAATGACATGGCTCGCCAGCCCTACTGAAATCCGAAATGAGCTACAGTTCGCATGCAGTTCATCCCTTAAATACTATTCAATTTTGTTGGTTTACATGCACTGAATAATGCTACAGAAGGACAATTGTGTGGGTATATTAAAACCATTGCAGTGAAAACCGCCCACCCTGAGGTATACCGTCAACTATTCTTTGTGATGAAGCAAAGTGATGGGGAGACTATTACGTCTTTCATTTCGCAGCTGAAATCACAAACGATACTCTGCACCTTCAAAAGACGATGCGGTTGAAGTAATCGACAATGCATGAAGTCATGATTAAGTCCCAACTCATTGCTGGATTACTAGAGACACCTTCCACCAGAGCAAAATTTTAGCAGAGATTACTTCCCTGCCAACTCTAGATGACTTTACCAGATATCTCTTGACTCTGGAATTTACTGCTAGAGCATCAAACCACTTCCGACCAGCAGAGACGACACAAGTTGCCCAATTCAAATTTGCATCATCAAGAAAATTTCCACCACTACACAAGACAAAAAATAATGACAATACAAGGGCGTGCAAATAAGTAATGCCCCTGACCCACTTTCCATAGCAGTAGAGCGAGGAAACTTGGCACAGTTATTAGTCTTTCTCTACATAGGAACCACCCGTTTGATGCAGCTCTAGAGACCGTTTTTGTAGAACACCCCAGGTTGGTCCTCCAACCACGGTGTGACTTCAGAAATCAAGGCTGCATCATCTAGGAAACGCTTCCCTTTCAAAAACAACTTCATTGCTAGGAAAAGGTGAAAGTCAGAGGGTGCAAGATCAGGAGAGTAGGGAGGATGGTGAGGATTTCATAACCACACGCCTGTGCTTCTGATTTGGCGACATGCGAGTTGTGGACCAGAGCATTGTCCTGCAGGAGGAGGGTACCTTTGCTGATCTTGCCCCGCCTCTTGATTTTGATAGCTTCCCTTAATTTCCTCAAAAGTGAAGCATAATAGGCTCCTGTAATTGTGGTACCCTTTGCCAGGAAATCTGTCATCACTACTCTGATCTGGTCCCAGAAGACTGTGCGCATGACCTTGTCAGTGGAGGGTTGCACCTTTGCTTTCTTTGGAGGTGGTGAGTCCAAGTGCTTCCACTGCATTGACTGAGCTTTGGTCTCTGGATCATAGTGATGGACCCAGGTTTCATACTGTGGTAATCAGTCTTTTGAAAAACTCTGACTCATCTTCTTGGCACATCTCCTAATTCATCCTCGTGCACTCGACGTGTTCTCATTTCTGGAATGGTATGAGGAACTTGGGAATCCATCTGGCAGACACCTTATGCATATGCAAATGGTCATGAATGATAGTTTCCACAAACCCTATATTAATCTTGACATCTTGGGCTATTTGGTGAATAGTAATGTGCCGATCTTCCAAAATGGCAGCCTCAACTTGACGGACAGATGCACCATCAATGGCAGAAGGGGGGAGGGGGGCGACCAGGTCTGGGAGCTGTTTCCACAGACTTCCGGCTATGTTTGAATTCATGATGCCAGCATTTTACAAGGTCATATGATGGAGCATTATCACCATAAGTTTCTTTCATTTCATCAAAAGTCTCCTGTGGTGTGCGTCCTTTCAAATACAAAAACCGGATCACTGCTCGACATTCAACAGGCTCCATTTCACATCTGACTCAGTTCAAACACCTGTAAAACAGAAACCACAATTATTTCAGAGCTGTAATTTGCCACATAACCCGTAGAGATATAAATCATTGTACATGCAAAATTTCAGCTAGATCAGACAACTGGAAGTGGGTCAGGGGCATTACTTATTGCACGCCCCTCGTATATGCAAGGGTTGCAGATGCATGATACACCCAAAAGTCGAAAATAATGTCCTGCTTGGGGTAAAGCATGCCACAAGGAGAACCACTTCTCAAATACATGCCATGGCATGGCATCATCAAATGCCATAATGGAGGACGAACCCAATGATGACCAGGGTAAGGATTCTTCATTCAAATCAATCATGACTGTGTGGCCTCCATTACTGAAAGAAGAAGAGGGAATCCCACATAGTTCATGGACCAACAACCAATTCGCACCAGGCCGGCCAGAGCCACTCCTATTCATCAATATTACAGTCGTGTTAAACAGAAAGGCCCACCAGTACTTCAGACGATTAATACATATAGATATGAAACACCTGACCACCCAATTGACTGCCATGACAGACACGGAAGCTCAAACATGTACAGCCACAGTAGACATATTAAACGATCTCGGGTGCACCTCTAAACATCTGCTGCACACCAGTCATCATCTACGTGCTGTAAATGATGACAACTTGCCCATCATGTGAGCCTTAATTGCCACGATGTCACTTGGTGATGCAGCATGTTTCGAAGTGATATATATCAGCTCAAGAATTAAGGACCTGCATATATCACAAACGCCCCGGAAAAACTAAGGGTCATCAACAACAATTTCCCTGGGTAACTTAGGAGTCAAGTAGCTGCAACAAAGATAGACCCCAAACCAAGTGACAAAATATTAGCCCTTTGCGAATGCCCATACGGGTCTCCTTGTCCATCATTACCAGACAAGCTGCCATTTCCTGCTAGATCTGAATATCGAGAGACCTAAAAAAAACTAAATCAAATGCCACTTTGCCAGCAGTGCGTTCAACACATGTACACATCCAAAATTGCAGACTATGATCGGAAAACCACTCATCATCACCTTCCTCATCATCACCTTACTCATCATCAGCTTCCTGGGCAACTACCAACCTAAAGCCATTCACAAGTCAATCCCGGTCCTCCACCACTGGAAATAAGCTATCAAATCCCAGCTGGATGCTGATGTAGCACTGAACATCATCGAACCAGTATCAGCAGGGACACTAACGACATGGTGTTCCAGAATGATCACAGTTTACAAGTAATATGGCAGCCACATAGAATGGTCAACCTGCAGAATTTGCAACAAGACAAATGACACAATACACACCGTCTCTATTCAATCTTATCAACACAAGAGAAAATAAAATCATTTTTGATGCCTTGCTACAAAAGTGTGTGATTCCATGACTTTCATCATAGAATGGGGCAGATACCGATATTTGCGAGCTCCCTAAGGTTTTCAAACATCCAATGATGGTTATACAAAGAGACTTGATACCATTATAGGTTTTCCCCATGTGGCACACTGCGTAGACAACCCCGGAATGCAGATCATGCTTTGATAATGGTAGAAATCGCCCTTAATTCTCGACCCTAAACTGAAGACTCACGGCTCAAAACAACAAGGTATTATAAAAAGGCTGACTGGGAAGCCATCAGAGATCTCATCAGAGATACCCCATGGGGAAATATCTTTTCTCTTCCAGCTGAACAGTGTGCAAATGAGACCACTGAATGGTTCAAAACTGCAATTGAAGCACATGTTCCCACACAGAAATTCTATAGCAAGCCTCACTCTCCCCAATTGTTTACTCTACTTGTGCAGCTGCCATTGCTCAAAGGCAGCATGCATACCGCAGATTCAACCAACATAAGTCCAGTTCAAACAGACAGAAGTTTATAGAAGCTAGAAGTAATTGTAAGAGAGAAATAGCGACAGCTAAGACAGAATACACTGAAACCACCAGAAAACGCATTGAAGCACAGAAATTAGGAACTCGTGATTTTTGGAAAATCTAAAACAGTGTAGTAAATAATGGGAAGTCAACAATTCCCCCACTATCAAACGATCATGACGTTGTTTTCACGGCAAGTGAGAAGGCTAACCTGCTCGCCAGTCGGTTTGCCTCAGACTTCACATTGGACCCGGCACACTTTCCTTTACAGACAGACGCCACACTAGATGATTTGAAAATCACCCCTTCTCAGGTACATGGTATCATAAAAAACATAGACACCTCAAATGTGTGTGGACTGGACCTCATTCCGGCTGTGCTATAAAAATATGCTCTGCTGAGGTTGCTCCAGTTCTTTCCAAACTTTACAACAAATGCCTTAATGAATCTTGCTTTCCTGACTGCTGGAAAACCGCTTCTGTGGTACCAGTTTTCAAGAATTCTGGCGAAAACACTGACCCATTAAATTATTGCCCCATCAGCTTTCTCCTGCTTTTTGCCAAAATATTTGAGTCCTTAATTAATCAAGCTCTCGTCCATCACCTTACAGCTGCTAAGCTCCTGACCGACAATCAATATGGATTTAGGTAAGCCCGTTCCACAGCAGATATTCTAACTATAATCTCTGAACATATATACCGTTCACTAGACAAAACAGGGGAGGGTAGAGTGGTAGCCCTCGATATATCTAAGACTTTTGACAGGGTATGGCACGATGGTCTTCTAAGGAAAATCAGATCATATGGTATCACTGGAAGAATACATAATGTAATTAAATCCTTCTTAAGTAAGAGAAAAATCCAGGTTGTCCTCGACGGCCGGACACCTAAACAATATGATATAAATGCAGGAGCACCTCAGGGGTCTATCCTCGAACCTTTATTATTCCTGATATTCATAAATTACCTCCCGAATAAAATTATCTGTGAGATGGGTATATTTGCTGATGACACCACTCTCTATAACAGGCACAAGGGGAAAACAAATGAACACATATCTAAGGAAATGGCAGAAATACTTGAGGAAGACCTACAATCTTGATTCACTAGACCTGCTAAAAGTCATTACACACTTATTGAAGGAGAAGCTTTAACCATAATGTTCGACTTGGAAAGTTGCTAAATGTTTGCTTTGGGCTGTCCCCACCTGATACTATTGATCATAAACCTTTCGTGCTGATATTCAACGATCGTAGTTTAAACAAAATTTAAAATCCCAGAATATTAGACATCAGAGAGCAAATCCTGATGTCCCAATTACAGGCCATATCAATACCAGGTAATGCCAATGGTGGGGCAAATATATATATATATATATATATATATATATATATATATATATATATATATATATATATATATATATATATATATAAATATATATATAAATATATATATATAAATATATATATAAATATATATATATATATAAATATATATATAAATATATATATATAAATATATATATAAATATATATATATATAAATATATATATAAATATATATATATAAATATATATATAAATATATATATATATAAATATATATATATAAATATATATATATATAAATATATATATATATATACATATATATATATATATATATATATATATATTAGTCCTCGCGCGAAAGAGCAGGACACAAAATGTTTTAAATAATAATAGATTAACAATAACAAAGATTTTCGCTGGCGAGGACTACTATTGACCGTAACCAGTTATACAATCCTTTTGAAATTTTCATCTCTATTTTTTTCGTTATGTACTGAATATTTGTTAATGAAACCTATATGAAATATGTTCCTTATTAAATTTTAAAGATTCTCTATTCTGAATTTAATCTAAAAAATTATTTTAAAGTTTTTGTTTAAAAAAAAATTCAGATTTTCTCATTATTCAGACCTGTATTATAAAGAGGGGTTGCAAAAAATGAGTTGTGGTGTGAGGAGAAATACAAACTGAAACAGAGAGAATATTCAGACTTGTAATAATACATAGAAGAGGTTACAAAAATGAGTTGTGGTGTGAGGAGAAATACCAACTGAAACAGAGAGAATATTCAGACCTGTAATAATACAAAGAGGGGGTTGCAAAAATAAGTTGTGGTGTGTGGAGAAATACAAACTGAAATAGAGAGAAGGAGAGTTTTAAAATATAATCTTAAAAAGATAAGATACAAGTTAGAAAAGCATTTTATTCAAGGCATGAAAATTGTTAAACAAAATGTTTTCACTATAGGTTTTAAAAATAAAGGTACAAGATTCAATTTGAAATTTATTTATCTTCAAAGCACACTTTTATAAATTTTGCAAAGTAAGGTATAGAAATTTAATTTAAATTGAATCAAAAAATTACCTTGGATTTATTTTATGTAATGTACATTTTAGTGCACTTTAAAAACATTATATTTCATCTAGCAATTAATGATATAGATATAAGATTTTCAATGATTTTTTTTAAAAAGTGCAACAACATAATCTAAACCCAGCTTTTTATTCTAACGTTTACTCTAAACACAACTATGTTATTTTATTCTAACTTTTATTATTAACCAATATTACTTTACTTATCTACATCATTAATTAACTATTTTTCCTTATATTTTAATATTTTCCAGATTCATCTGCACTACTTAAATGCTAGGTTTATTTATGGTGTCTTTTATTTAAAAAAAAACACCCATTATTTTGCTGATGAGGAGACTTTGTTTTCATAAAAAAGACTATATGCTAAAATTGTTGTCCTTGACTCAATGTCTACCACAATAAAAAGCATCGTTTCCGAAACGATCGTACTATTTATTGGCTTTGTTGTGCTCCTTCTTGTGAAACGAATTTTTAATTTTTAATTTTAATTTTGAATTATAAATTATCAATCACCTTACCAAATATATATATATACATATATATATATATATATATATATATATATATATATATATATATATATATATATATATATATAAAATTTCATAATAACCAAGACAGTCATATATCACAATATGCGTTTTATTATAGGCATGTGTTTTATTTGGTGTTACAATTGTTTCATAACCATTTGGACAAATTTAAAAATTATTTCGTTAAAAGATATTCAAAATTGCTAATTCTTCAGACACAAAATACAATTGTAATACATATATAAAAATATACATCATTTGTTATTTACTAATACAAACAGTGAATCTCATCGCTCCATCCTTCCTTTTCTAGGTTTCGATTGATAGAATAGGTTTTTTTTTCGTCAACATATCTTTCTTATTTAGTTTATCCATTTTGTAACCAATAAATCCTGTTGAGTTATTTATTGGCGGGAGGTGACTGTGGTTCAGTGGTTAACGACACGGACTGACAACCTGAGTGTTCCGAGTTCGAATCCAGGTCGTTCCACAAAAATCACTTTCACTTAGGATATTGGTGTCGTCCTTCTCATAATTACCTAATCTATTTCTGACTAGAAGAACATCTGGAAAACCAATGCCAACAGCAGGATCTTTGAACTCATACGATGTGATGATGATTTAATTCCGTAATCATTTTGTAAATGAGTTGTTGTATACAATTAGTTGAACACAAATTACTACTTTACCTATAACTGAGAGAAAACTTATTATTAGTGCATACTTAAACATACAAGTAATTGAGATGAGGTATTGTTATTTATATAATTCTCATTATTTGTTTATTTATTTGATTTTTGGAATTCTTATAAATGAGGTTTCATAATTTGTGCATTCATCTTTTTTTTTTTTTGCGGACTGTTATCCTTATCTTCATAGTTTCTGTTCCACCACGTTTGGCTGGCTCATCTTCTGGCCTACTTCAGGTGGTTAACCAGTCAGGATAGGAATGCTGAGTTTTGTAACTGTATCCAGCAATTACTGCCTTCCATAGTTGTTGTTGTCTCACCACGTTTTGGCCAACTAATCCTCTGGCCTGCTTTGGGTAGGATTGAAACTGCTATCTTCAGGCAATACTCATCTGGGACTGTAGAGACTCATTGCCTCTATCCACTGCAGCATGGATAATCAAGGTATAAATCCAATTGTGTGTTCTTATTTGGTCCTCCATTCTCAGATCTGTACCAAATAGTATTATATATCATTTTTTTTTTGTTTTGAATCCTTTGAGATGAGGCTTCATAATTTGTGTATTCATCTTTTGCTGGCTGTTATCCTCATCTTCAGAGTTGTTGTTCCACCACGTTTTGGCCAACCAACCCTCTGGCCTTCTTCGGGTGATTAACCGTGATGTGATAGAGGCATTAGAGGTCTTGAGTCTCTACAGTTCCAGGTGAGCATTGTGTGAAGATAGTGGTTTCAATCCTACCCAAAGCCAGCCAGGGGATTAGTTGGCCAAAATGTGGTGAGACGACAACAACTATGGAAGGCGGTAATTGGTGGGGATACAGTCACAAGACTCAGTATTCCTATCCCATTGTTGTTAACCACCTTAAGAAGGCCAGAGGATTAGTTGGCCGAAACTTGGTGAAACAACAACAATGAAGATGAGGATAACAGTTCGAAAAAATAAATACATAAATTACGAAGACTCATCTCAAAGGATTCTAAAAAATAAATGAAATAAAATAAAAAAAATATATGTTTCAGGTGTTGTTCTTTTCATATTGACTGCTGCCATTTTCAGGACAATCAAGAAAGTACATGGCTGTTGGTTAAGAGTTATTGATGTGACATGATGATGCATAAAAGTTGTAAGTTCAATCTTTAAGAAAATCGCACATGAGAGTATCCTATACCTCTACAAAGCCACCATTCGACCATGCAAAGAGTATTGTTGCTGCATCTAAGCTGGTGTATCTCCCACTAGTTTCTCACTCTTACACAAGGTCCAAAAAAGAATCACAAATCTAATAACTCCCACATTATCAACCAAACCCCACCTCCTGTGCCATCACCAAAAGTTTTACAAGTATTTTAATGGAATATGCTTCGACAAACTCGAAGCACTTGTACCCTCGCCGACGTTAAATATCCCTGACTAAGCCAACAAACAACAAAATCCCACCTCTACACTGTAGAGATCCCGAAATGCTGGAAAGCCTTCTACTCAAATAGTTTCTTCCCCAGAACTGCTACGCTTTGTAATTCCTTTCCTGGGCCCTGTTTCCCTGACTGTACTGACATGCAGAAGTTCAAGTGTAACGTGAACAGACATCTTGCTGCTCAACTCCCTTCATAGTGCTGCCATAGATTTAGTCCCAAATAGTAACCTCTTAAGTTCAAGTGCTTTGGATGAATTACAGTTAAAAAAAAATAAAATAAAAACTAGTACAACATATCATAAAAAGCTTATAAAATCTGATATGAAAGCAATCTACTTCAGTGGATTATCAACGAGGAGGACAAAAAGGCATTCAACGAAGGTGAGAGAGAGTATAACTGTCGAAATGAGAAAATAACATGATGAATAACAGTTCAGAACTTGTAAATAAATAATTTTTTTTTTAACTTAGCGTAGTTCATTTCATAGTCTGTGATATCCATTTGACCAATTATACACTCCACTATGTTTCTTTAGTTTTACTCTTTGTTCTTTAATTTTCCACGTGACATTTGCATATTTCTCTCTACATTTTTGATAGTTTTCCTTTTTTCCACTTTAATTTCCTTTATTAATTTTATTCTTTCAAATGTTTTTGACGATTTCTATCAATTTCTATTATTTTCAACCTTTTTTCCTGTTTTGGGTGTGATGAAATCTCTATGACCAGAAAAGGCAGTCGGTCTATTTGTCAGTAAGTCATGCTTACATTTGGAATATAATTTTTTGTCCGGCTCTCAGGTTTAAGTTTCAAATAGCATTGTGGTTGGTTTTGCATGCTTAAGTTTCAAATAACGTTTTGTTGGTATTACATGCTTAAGTTTCATATAGCATTTTTGTTGATTTTGCATGCTTAAGATAGTCAGACCTAAACCTTGGATTAACCACTAAGAAGGCTGTCCTATCAGCAGGTGCAAAGTACTGGGCCTACTGTGTTGCTATTTGGTGAATGGATTCTGGACCATGCAGTAGCTTCTGGTGGGGCTTCTCAATGCCATATTAGTGGATAATTGTTATGGCCTTACCTTATCATGTGCTACAAAAAAATATTTATTCATTTCTTTTTCTCTCTTACTTTCCCTCTCTGCCTTGCTCTAACCAAGTCTGTCAACCTGTTTCACAAATTCCAAAATTCCATCATGAAAAGTCTCCAGAAAAAATACATGATTAAACTCAAAACTTCAACTTCCAACATAGACTTCACTACCATGTCTCCTTCTCCAACATCAGAGGTCTACATTCCAACCTTCCAGAGGTTGAAATCATATAGAAGACTAAACCAAACCTATTATTCCTAAATGAAACTGGCATTGGACTGACTATTTCCCTAGAAGAGTTTGTAATTAAAAGATACTCTAACTTAATATCCAAATTCGACCCCCAAAATCACCATAGGCATGGAATATGTGCCTACATTAAAGATGGCTTTCCATGTGATAGAGACATCTTCAGAGAAGACCCTAATTTGCCCTATATGTGCTTCTGGGTTGCACTTGCTCATACCACTGCGTTTATATTAGCCCTCTATCGTCCCCACAACAGTGGAGTTACTATCTTTAAGAGCATATCTGAGAAAACTGACCACATCTTGTCTGCTCATTCTTCAGCTAACATTCACATCTGTGAAGACTTCAATGTTCAAAATGTGAAATGGTTAACCCATTCAAACAAGACAGATGATAAAGGGAGGTTCTGTCACAATTTCTCCATTTCTTATGACTTCACTCAAATTGTTCGTGAACCCACCGGCATGCCCAACACTGACGGTTGGTATGCAAGTCACCTAGAACCTTTTTCTCACAACTTGCCTGAGCTATGTTATTTTCCATTTACCATTTCTACCATTTCATACCATCTAAAAAATTCCAGCAAAAACCTAACAGCCAGCCATGGTTTTCTCCAGAATGTGCTGCTGCCATTGCACACAGAAATCACTATTTCCATTGCTTCCAACATAATAGATGTACTGAGACTAAAGCCGTTTTCAGGACTGCCAGCAACCACTGTAAAAGAGTAATAAAGAACGTTAGAGAGTTGTATGCTCAATCCGTTTAGTCCAAAGTAGCTGAGCAAATGGCAAATAGGGTCCTAAATAGAAGTGTGCACTCTATCTGGACCATCATCAATGGACCTGAGATAATCTCGCCAATATCAGACAAAGCCAAACTCCTCAAATTTCTATCTTTCCATCATCAATGCTCTGATCCCCATCTGGCATCAATTGAAATGAATGGTCCTCATCTTGAGGAGACTCCATGTTTTGACAAGCTTCTGGGCGTGACCTTTACTCCTGATCTGAAAGGGAACACATAAATCAAATACTTTGCCAAGGTTGCTGGAAAAATGACGGGATCCTTCTACCGCTCCATTAGATATCTCACTGGCCTACAACGTCCCCTCAGTGGGAAAGAAGTTGCAGGAAACGGGAAAAGGCCTTCCTCACTAGTTTATGAAGTCTATTTTGAACTCTGTCAAGGCAGGAAAAGGTATTTATCGCAGGTCCAGGCCAGATGTGGCTACATAACTCCATCCTAGGACGTACCTGGCTCTTATTCAGGTACAGAATTGCATCAGCAATGAGATATCTAGTGGAGCGGTAAAAAGATCCCACGTTTTTTCCAGCGACCTTGGCAATGTATTTGATATATGTATTCCATTTCAGATCAGGAGTAAAGGTCAGACCCAGAAGCTTGTCAAAACATGGAGTCTCCCCAAGATGAGGACCATTCATTTCAATTGATGCCAGATGGGGATCAGAGCATTGATGATGCATTAAAATTAACCAGCTACTTCTTTCCTCATTGTACCACGTGCTCAAAATCAGAGAAGAGAGAATCAGAGAGAACTTGGTCATTTACGGCTTATTTATGGTTACATACAACATCAAGCAGACGGTTGAAGGTGATCTAACTGGGGTTAAAAATGAAAGTAATTAATTATTAGACTATGATAAACTGACACGTTTAATATGCTGTGATGTTGTATTATATACTAGCAGGTAAGAGGGGGCGACCTTGCCAGTCATAAAATATCTTTGAATATATTTTAATGCATGCAGATTTTCTATTTATTCTTACAGAGCCAATTCGCTATTGAATATTATATTGTACCTAATATATAAATACTGATTTCAAAAGTTTAAAAAAAAATGAATTTGATGACATCAGCTAGAATTGAAACCAAAATATTTAGCATCCGGCCATATTCGCTACCGTTTGAGTTAACCTAAATGCTAGATAAGAAAGTTATAAACTTAAACCACTTTTAAGTATGAATGAATTTGCACATGTGAAAAACTAATAAAAAATATGTCGGCAAGTTGAAATGAACATTTTGCACTTCAACTTTGCACTTCAACATCTGTATGTTATTCACCCATCCAAACAAAGATTTTACCCATTACAAACCATCTTTTGTGTACTATTACTATTTCCTGTTAATTTCAGTGTTATGTGACTAGTAGTTTTAAAGTTTATCGGTTAAATATTTTCACACAGAAACACACATACATACATCTATTCTTTTATACATATATATATATATATATATATATATATATATATATATATATATATATTATTATTATTATTATTATTATTATTATTAGTTAGTCTTTCTCTCCTGCATGTTGATTTGATGTTGAAATGAAATGTTTTAATAAAAATCAGGAATCGAACAGAAATAAAGCTGCACATCACTTCTGTTCATTGAACAACATCCGGTTTTATTAATAAGCGGGTGTAGCAACCTATAAAATGTGGCTATGACAATCTCATGAGAGATTACATTTGAAATTGCATTTTTTTCTTCTTATTATTTTGGTATTTTATGCTAACGTTTTAAATAATATTTCTATATCTAACTGCAAAGATTGAATGAAAATAGTTTCAATGTTTCTATGCATCTTTATAAGGGATTCTGGCTCTCATCCAATCTGTCACACTCTTAAATTTGAATTTTTTTTTTGCAAATTATTTGAACTATTTGGACTACCGTTCTCATCTTGAGTGTTATTTGCACAACGTTTCGGCTGATATAACCTTCGACCTTCTTCAGGTGTATCTTGTCGAATTTGGGAATCTTCTTTGTCAAGCTCAGAATCTGCACAGAATTGTTAATGGAACGAACTTGATATAAAGATTAGCTTGTTCGATAAAGCACACTTGAAGAAGGTCGGAGGCTACATCGGTCTGAATATTGTGCAAATAACATTCAAGATAAGAACAGTAGTCATGATAATCCAAATAATACGAATAATCAATCGTCATCAAAAAAATTAAAAACAGCATTTCTTTCAGTAAATATCCAGACAAATCCTTATTTACACTTTGGTTTTTAAGCATCCTTATTTCTTTGTCATTTAGTTGGCTCTTCTTTGATTAAAAAAAGAAAGATTTTATGGAAATCGCCCGAGACAAGGCATGAAGCCACTTAATGTAAGAAGCTAACAAGAACGAAATCTGATTATCGCAAAGAAAGGAGATGCTTATTGACCTTAATATTGAAAAGACCAAGGCTGTAGGTAGAAGGAAAACAATCAACAGAAAGAGAGTTCCACAACCTTGCAATCTTTGGAAAGAAACTAATGGAATAGGAAGCTGTATTATAATGAGGCATAAAAACAACGAATTGATGAAGACCACTAGACTAGCGAATCAAATGAGCTGGAACAAAGGAAGCAGTAAATGGACAATTCTGAAGAACATGTGCCATAATAGTATTTATAAAAAAACTGAGACTAGCAACATCACATCTGTGAGAGAGAGGTTGCAGTGTAGAAGGGAGGGGGGGACCAATCAAATTACAGATGCCTTTCTGCAATTTATAAAGAACCTTCAAATGGGACACAGATTCATCAGTCCAAATATGACAACAAAACTCCATACATGATCTGATGGTAGATTTGTAGAGATTGAGAATAGTCTCGAGTGTGAGAAAGTGTTTAGAATGATAGAGGGAACCGATTTTATGAGAATCAGAAAAAGCAATGAATTTAATAAATTAACTTCAAGAAAGATTTGATGAGATCAAGAAGTTTTAGAGTTGATTTCTCATCTAGAGCAGATCCATTCATAAGAATCCCAGGAAGAAAAAGGGATACGCTTGCGATTGAAGGACAATAGTTGAGTCTTAACAGGATCAAACGAAACAAGCCATTTCTTTATTCAACTCTTTGAAGTTTCTGCTAAAACTCTCATCGTCACCTAACTTCTTTTCTCCCTCTTCTCTTTTAGTTATTTTATTACCCTTTCTCTTTCTCTCTGTTTTATTTCAATGTTTTACGTTTTCAGTCAAATGTTCATACATTTATCGGCTGCATTCTCATTTTGAACAACATTTTTATGCCGAAAATCAAGGCTTGATGACTAATGCTTTTAAGAAATTGAGTGGTCTAAGCAATGACAACAGGTGCAGGTTCTGCCCTCACAGTACACAATGGAGTGTATAAATATCTCCACTGGACGATCTGCAAAAACTGAATATCAAATGCAGTAACACGTCCCGGGAACATGTTTACCAGAAAGAACAGTTGGAAATAAGTCATACACCATCAACTATGACTATGCAATTCCTATAGCTACATACCTAGAAAACGGAGCCAAAAGATCTGACATAGTGATATGGGACAAGAAAGAGAAAGAAGCAACCTTAGTAGAAGTCGATGTCCCCAATGATGCTGGTTTAAGTAGAGCTGATAGGGAAAAGATAACGAAATACCAAGGTCTTATGTATGACATGAAAAGAAATTGGAATCTTAGGAAGATCTCTATCATTTCAGTTAATCAACAATTCCCCCACTAACCAACAATCACGAGGTTGTCTCCTCAGCAACTGACAAGGCTAACATGCTTGCCAGTCGGTTTGCCTCAAACTCCACACTGGACCCTTCCAACCACCCCCTACCTGACTTTCCTATGCGGACAGACGCCACACTAGACGATCTGAAAACCACCCCTGCTCAGGTGCATGCTATCATAAAAAACCTTGACACCTCAAAAGCATGTGGACCCGATCTTATCCCAGCTGTGCTATTAAAAA
>NC_136502.1:116332346-116404846 GCF_053919585.1 Euprymna scolopes
CAATCAGACATAAACAAAAAATTCTCTTGTACTTTTAAGTAACATGAATGATTAAAACTATGTTTATTCTCCAGTGACAATACTGACAGCAAGGAAGGGTCAAAGGGTGGCAGTGGTGTGTGTGGAAAATGGCCAAGATTTAATGTATCTACTCTCATGCCACAGTCGCTTCTTCTCTCGATTGTCTGGTTGTCTCTCTTTTTATTGGGATGGATGACGTTAGAACATTCCTCCATGCCTTTTTTTGTTTATTGTCTGAAATGTCGGTCAGTCCCGCTGATACCAAATTCCTTGACATTCTGTATTCCCCGTTTTTAACTTCTTTGATGTTATTGCCGGCGCACCTCAACCTAGGATCGTTGCCCTGATTGGCCTTCCTGAGTCCGGTTTTTAGTGACGTCATCTTTGCAAGCCCAGATAGCTGATTGTCCTCTCCGGAATTAACTCTGACATTTGCAACTCCACCCCCTCTGTAACACAATGAATGATTAGCTTAATGGATAATGTTGCAGACTATGGAATCATCTATCCCAAATTCAAATCCATTTTTATGCATTCATTTATGCACTAATATCATTTGGGGAAGGCTTGAACTCAAAATTACCCTGAAGTTAAAATAATGACTAGTTTTCGATAGGTGACTGTGATGAAATGCATTATAGTGTAGTGCGGACATGCCTATGCAAATGAATGTGAAACGATGTTACTGATAGGGAAAAATAAAGACTTTTAAAAGGAGATCATGTTAGAGATGGGGAGAACGTTCAAGATCACATTAGAGGTGTGAATGATGCTCGAGAAGACGATCACGTGGATGACGTCAGTCATAACGAGAAGTAACGCGTGGCAGGAAAATGAAGAAATAAACATTGTTCTATAAAAACAAAATGGAGGAAGTTCTTTCCTGTTCTTTGTCTCTTTTGCAACTGAGACTACAATGTGTTGGTACTCTTTTAACATTGCAGTATACAGACGATTTATGTGTGCCAGGTTCGAATCCAGTTTGTTCCTTTTTCACTTATGAATGTTGATGAATGTTGATAATCTCCATGTGATCCCCTTCCTGTAAGTACCTCCTTCAAGAAAGAATTGAAAAATCCAATGCAAACATCAGTCAAAACAAGTGTAGAATGGTTATTCACACAAATTTACTTTAACTAATTCTATACAATTAATTCCATTTATGCGGCATTATAATGTTGACACACCAGTTCTCGTTAGATCACCAAAGTTAAGTAACTTTGAGCCTGGTCAGTACCAAATGAGTGACCATTTGGGAATACCAGGTGCTGTATGTAAGAGGAGGTCGAAACCTGCCAGCAAGAGCTGCAAAAAAACTAACATTGTCATCTCCCCTGATGGGGATACACATGCGACTTGTGAATTTAATATTCCCTCGACACTTCCTCTTTTAGAGGAATCTGTTTTAATCCACATTGGATGAATGCTGCTCTGGTGCAGTAATTAATTGTACCTATTTACAATGCCTCCCCACGGGACAGAGTTAGACACCAGGGTCGTTTTTTAACGTGGAGAAAAGGTACAAAAATAAAAATTGTCTCAGTCGTGAAGGATTTCTCCTCCACCGAAAGAGAACAAGAAATGGAAGTGCAGCATCTGAAGAACAAATGGTATTTATTTGCTCCCCCACCGAGAAAATTAGGCACAAGGCCGATTTTTAATGTGAGGAGTGAAGGGAGGGGGAAGGGAAAAAGAGGACCAGCTCCCGAGAGGTGGGAAATGGGAGCTGGTTAAAGGTCAGGCATGTGGGGTTGCCCCCACATCTGGTCTTTGCTAGCCATAGCTAGTCATAGCTTGCAGCATCTGAAGAACAGATGGTATTTATTTGCTCCCCCACCGAGCAAATTAGGCACAAGGCCGATTTTTAATGTGAGGAGTGAAGGGAGGGGGAAGGGGAAAAGGGGACCAGCTCCCGAGAGGTGGGAAATGGGAGCTGGTTAAAGGTCAGGCATGTGGGGTTGCCCCCACATCTGGTCTTTGCTAGTCATAGCTAGTCATAGCTTGCAGCATCTGCCGGAACAGATGGTATTTATTTGCTCCCCCACCGAGCAAATTAGGCACAAGGCCGATTTTTAATGTGAGGAGTGAAGGGAGGGGGAAGGGAAAAAGGGGACCAGCTCCCGAGAGGTGGGAAATGAGAGCTGGTTAAAGGTCAGGCATGTGGGGTTACCCCCACATCTGGTCTTTGCTAGTCATAGCTAGTCATAGCTAGTCATAGCTTGCAGCATCTGCCGGAACAGATGGTGTTTATTTGCTCCCCCACTGAGCAAATTAGGCACAAGGCCGTTTTTAATGTGAGGTAAAAACCAGCTCCCCTAAAAGGGGTCACTCTGGTTACCAAAAATAATAATTGTCCCAGTATAGAGGGTTTTTATTTAAATGCTGCCCACATCAGCATTATGTGGCACAAGGCCGGAAAGTGGGAACCCCGCAGGCTCCCCTAAAGGAGGGGCACTCCTGCAATTTTAAAAATTGCCTGAGTAACCCCGTCGGCATTCCCCGGTCGGGGCGCCTCAGGCAGCAAGCAATAAACTTGCCCCACCGGAAAGCCCGGTGGCAAGGCCTGGGAGGGTGGACCTCCTAGGTATTACCCAGGCGGTTCCCAGTATAGAGGGTTTCCCCTCCATTGACTGGTACAAATTATCTTAAGTGCAGCATCTGCCGGAACAGATGGTATTTATTTGCTCCCCCACTGAGCAAATTAGGCACAAGGCCGTTTTTAATGTGAGGTAAAAACCAGCTCCCCTAAAAGGGGTCACTCTGGTTACCAAAAATAATAATTGTCCCAGTATAGAGGGTTTCCCCTCCATTGACTGGTACAAATTATCTTAAGTGCAGTATCTGCCGGAACAGATACTACACTTTGATCCCGGCCCGAAGGCCAAGAATTAATTGTAGACAACATTGATTTCATCATAGAATAAGCAAAAATAAACAAAATAGGTAAGCCAAAGTTATACAATGTATTATACTACCTTTCATACCAATTTTATATGACTTCAGAAATTTAAAAAAAAAAATTTTTTTTTTAATTCTAAAATTTATAATTTTTTCTTTCTTAGCCAATCACTAATTTCAGTTACTTTTAGTTTAGTGTTGCATGTAATTTAATAAATTATAACAGTTGATTAGGATACTTTTGTTGAATAGAATGGCATGATGTATGAGGGGCATGGTCAGAGATAGAGGAAGTATCAAACAAAATTGTTTTAAAGATCAACGGAAGATCCATTTTTTTTTATGGAAGTCGCTCCAGACAAAACATGAAGCCACTTGATGTAAGGAGCTAATTAAAAATATACTACTTCAAGATAAAAATAAAAAAGCCAGCAATTAGTATGAGATGGATAGATTCCGACCCAGAAAACAGCAGTTCTTCCTCCTTTGCCGGAAACATCGTTCATGGAATGTGAGGACTAAAGGACAAAATTAGGAAGAGTTATGAGGCCACCCTAACCCTAACCCTAACTCTTACTTAACATTATGCAAAGTGTGATCCGACAGGAGATCCCTATTGAGCTTAGTTTTGAAAAGATCAAGGCTGTAAGTAGAAAGAAAATGGAAATACAACCTTGGAGTTCTTGTAAAGAAGCTACTAGAAAAAGAAGCTGTATTACAATGAGGTATTAAAACAGCAAATTGATGAAGACAACGAGACAAACGAGCTGGAACAAAGGAAGCAGGGAATAGATCAGACAATTCTGAAGAACACATGTTATTGTAGTATTTGTAGAAAAAACTGAGACTGGCAATATCATTTCTGTATTTTCAGTTGTTCACACTAACGATTGAATCTGCAATCTTCAAAAATGTAAGTTTCACAGCTGAATTTTTCTAAGTACACTAACGACTGTACCATGGGTCCTTGCAAAAAAACAATTGATTTTTTTTTTAATTTTTAAAGGCTTGATTTAAGCACATTTTTCTGCAAACTCGTATATCGATTGTGCTTCTTAAAAAAGTTTCTCAAACTCATACGTTTTTTTTTTTTAAATTCTTCTACAACATTATTTTAATCATTGAGATGAAGAAGTTATTTTTGAAAGTGTGGAAATAATTTCCAACATGCATCTGCACCTTCTGAATTATTATTATTATTATTGCATACTGATGTACTTATGAGCAGTTGGGTTGAATATTAGGTGTCATGGGTACATTGCAGGATGTGGTTCCAGTTATTCTGAGTTCAAATTTCATCGAATCGATTAAAGCCATTTTCCTGATGAAAACCGATTAAAAAGTTTTCCACATGTTTGAATATGCTATATACCAAATTTCAAGTCTGTAGATTAAAAATTCGTTGAGTATATAGGTTGAGAAATGTCCTATATATATATAAGACATCAAGAAATAGATTGATAACAACAAATAGTGTATTTCATCGTTAGATACAATTGTTTGAAGACTATTCGGACAAATTCAAATATTATGTCGCTTGAAAATTTTCACAAGGACAGCCTTTCGTCAGACGTATGTGTATATATAAAAAGAAAAAAACTTTGGAAGAATATATCTATCTATATATCTATAAAAGTGAACGAGTCTGTGTGTCTGTGTACATTTCCCTACGCAATAACTCTGTCAATTTTTAGTCTATAGACTCGAAATTTGATATACAGGGTACTGAGATTTGGGATAATCGATGTAATCTGTTTATGGCCAGAAATTTGGCGATTAAGGGGTCAAAGTTCAATGATTTGACCTTTGAGAACTCTACCAAACTCCTCCGACAATTTTTGGTCTACACACTTGAAATTTTAGATATAGGTTCCTTGGACATGGATCTAACTTAATAACTTAATTTGAGCCCAAAACAATAAATTTTAAGGGGTCATAATAGGAGTACAAGTGTAAAAAAAATTGACCTCTGCGGTCTCTTCCAAATTACTCAGACAATTTCTGGTCTAAATATTTGAAATTTTACATAAAGGGTAGTCAGAGATAGGGAAAGCTTTTTCATCAGTTTGGGTCGAAAATTTTTAGTTACCAATATATAAATATATGTATGTATGTCTGTTTGCATGTCTGCCTTAAACTTTCAATAAAGGCGACGGATTTTACCAAGATCAGTATCGTTTTAAAGTTCGACCTTTCATACGACAAATATCGAAAAATTGGCTAAAAGCATTAATATCTTCCCCTTCAACTAGGCACTTTTCTACAGAGGGAGGTCACTTTTTTCGCCGATATTTTTTAAAGTTATCCTCACCTTTAGATTGTCTAGCGTTAATTTTAAAAAATGTCGCTTCCGGTTTGGCGGTGGTCGTAACAGCATAAACGTTAGGTTTTACCCCGTTCTTTTCCTCCTTTGCGGTATGGGTTCGAGCCTGCCTTCCTACTACCACTTTTTTTTTTTTTTGCTCAACATACACATCCAAACACTCGGGCAACGCCGGGCTGAAATGCTAATATATATATATATATATATATATATATATATATATATATATATAGAATAGGATTGATGTGTAGTTTGCTTGAAGCATTGTGTGGGATAGCCTTCTAAATCTTTACTACATATATATATATATATTCTTCCAAAGTTTTTTTTTATATAGAGAGTAGTTGAATAAGTGCATCCCATTTCAATCCAAAGTGCCAAAGTGGGTACAATAAAATCATGGCAGACATCCACAAAAAAAAAAAAAAAGAAAAAAAGAAAAAAAAAGAAAAAAGAAAACAATTGTTACATTATTTTATTTGATTTATAACTTGTAAATTATAGAAATTAAAAAAAGAAAAGAAATAGAAATGTTAATATGTGGTTCAGCGCTTGAAGCACAAGTACACATGAATACTCTTTTATTCCTGGAGAAACCTGTAGACAATGCGTGACCAGGCGAACGTCATGCTGGCCAACCTAGAAATAGCACTGCGTGTGCACGACTGAACCAAAAGCGAGACTTGTACTCATTTGCATATGTGTAGGCCTCAGGGGATATAAAAGACGGTGGATTTTCTTGTGTGGGTAGTATTTGATTCAAAATCAGACAGATTCCCGCGCATTGTCCGTTTCAGAAAAAGGAAGGGGAGAAGTGGAAAACGACTAAAACAAAAAACTCAAACACAAAAGCAGATTATGGTTAGGATTAAAGATTAGAAATTTATCGAAATTTATTTCAATAAACGTCATTTTAGTTAAGCCCTAACCTCTCACACAATGCTGAACATCTCGAAAAATGTAAAAAAAAAAAAAAAAAAAAAGATTAAAAAAGGGTGTATGGTGTTAAAGGTTACGTGCAAAAGGACTGAGGGTTTCTCAGTTCAATCCTGGGTAATGCCAGGTTTTCCTGATAATATAATAAAGAGATAATTAATAAAATTCAGAGACACTTTTAATATTGCAAAACATAGTCCTATAGACTTTAACATGCTACCGACTTAAATAGGTATGGTGTCCTTTCATTTTTAGGACATTTCAAAATTAGTAAAATATTTTAAAATGCCATTTATTAGCTTCAATAGTAATTGTATTAGGGTGCATATAAAAACAGGAATTTTAAATGATTTTGAAACGATGCTAAAATTATTTATTAAAATAAATGTATTTGGCAATTGTCGAATGCAAAATATTTATTCATAATTTATATCACAAAAAATATTGTTCAAACTAAACTTGATTAATCAAGTAACATACTACATGCTAGTTCTCCTATTGTTAATCTATTTTACTGCAAAGATACTTACATTTTTGTTCAAGTATACTTAAATTATTCTCTTAACATTTAAGATTTGTGCAAGGTAGATAACTCTTATTCAAAGGACATAACTTCATTTATCTGAACCTCCTATGTATAAAAATGCTATTTTTTTTTTTACCGTTTTTGTTCAATTAACCTCATACAGTAGAACCTCGGAATACGGCATTAAAAATTAGTAACAAAATACAGTACAGTATATATGATACACATGTATATAATCAAATAACATTATAAATAACACCATAAGGCAGGGCAAATACCGTAATCAGGGGCTGGGAAAATATCATATTCCATATCGTAAGCTGAAAAATGTTCAGCATGTATGTTTTTATTATGTACTAGCAGGGAGACCCGACGTTGTCCGGGATTGAATGATGATCAACAAATGTTTCACACTAGTATAATTTTATTGTCATTGACATTGGCGAAATCGACAATTTTTCAACCAAATCCAATGATTGCCCGCTCTAGTTGGGGACCCATCACGGTGCACTGCAAGAAAGCTTCATATGCCTCCCTGCAATTACGTGATCCACAATACATTGTAGTCTATATTGCACTGCAGAGAACCTACTGCTCATTTTCTAAAATTATTTTTCATATATAACGGCTTGAATTAAAGTTTAAAATGCAAAAGTCAAGTATCATGTTTCAGTTGTACTCTAAACAGTAACATTCATTTCGAGCGCGCCCCTGTCAAAATAAAGATGCTGCTGTTGATTTTATATGTAGGGCCTCTCGGCTTGTGTGATAATAAAACGTCTCAAATGCATTTGTGATGTTATGTTGCGTAAGGTGTTAATTTTGGTTAAAATCCACTGTTTTTATTTTCATCAGATTATTTGGATTATCGATTATCGCTTTTTATCGAAGGCATTCCGACACAAAACATATCCAAAAACACTGCCAAGCACATAAAGTATCTTCGTGTGAAATTTCATAAAAATCGGCTCAGCCGTTTTCGAGTCCATAGGGAACGAACTCACACACACACAAAGTTCCTTTTATATGAGAGAAGAGTTTTTTTTTTTTTTAATCTCCACCCTGGCAAAAAAAATTTTTAATTTCTAATAAAGAAAGAAACAAAAGATCTGTCATTCATTTCCTATCTAAACATGATCAATTTTTTTACACTAATTAACATCCGTGCGTACATTCATATAATTAACAATTTTTTTTTTTTTCCAATAAACAAAGTGTGCGCATCATATATTATGCATGTCCTACAAGGAAATGAGAAAAAAAATATATAATCACATAAAAGATTTTAAAAAAAGACAGAAACAAAAAAGAAGATGAGATAAAAAAAAAAAAAAGAAAGGGAGAGAAAGAAAAAAAGGAGGAATGAAAATATTAAAAGAGACAAGTGGAAAGATCGTCAAAATGCTGAAGGTAAAAACCATCTAAAAATTACAACAAAAGAAATGCGATGGAAGCAAATATATTTGCTTCCATATCAAAATAGACATTTTTGTTTCATTTATTTTATTTCTTTATATATATAAATAAAGCGAATGCGTGTTAATTGAATATCTGTTTTGTGAAAGCCATATAAAAATTGAATATAACTATGCATTATGAAAATATTAAATTAGGATATCTTTGCTCATTTTGCAATAACCTCGCCTTTATAAGCTTTTCTTTGCTAACAACTAAACTAATGACTACTCTTTTTACAAAATAAAAGAAAAGCTGCTGACAATTAGTTTCTCTTCCTCTTATTAGAAGAAAATCCATACCAGAAAAATAATTTTATTTAACAAAAAATAAAACAAGAAATTAAAAAAGAAAATGTATAAATATATAAATTAATACGAATATGAATCTTCTATATAAGTAAAACAATAGATATGTGTGTGGGGGGGCGTAAATATTTAACAGCTATTAAACTATACTAAACTATATTAAACTACTGGTCACACAACACTGAAATTAACAAGAAATAGTAATCATACACCAAGGATGGTTTATATTATTTAATTAATTCGAATGTTTATTGAGATGAGTATTATTTATTGCCCGTGGCGCAGTGGATAAAAACATTGAATCTCTTCGGTTCCAGGCGAGCATCGTCTGAAGATAGCAGTTTCAATCCTACCCCAAGCCAGAGGCTTAGTTGGCCAAAATGTGGTGAAACAAAAAACAACTATGGAAGGCAATAATTGCTGAGAATGTAGTTAGGAGATTAAGAGTTCCTATCCCATCGCGGTTACCACCTGACGAAGGCAAGAGGAATAGTTGGCCGAAACGTCATGAAACAAACAATTAAAAGATGAGCATAATAGTCCGCAATAAAAAAAAAAAAATGAACAAAGATGGTTTATAACAAGTAAAATCTTTGTTTGAATGTATGAATAACGCGTACAGAAATATGTCAACAAGTTGAAATGCAAAAATGTTCATTTCAATTTGCCGACATTTTTATCCATTTGCGCATGCGTAAACTAATCATAGGTAAAAGTGGTTTAATTTTGCTTATCTGTTTGTCGGTTTAGCCCAAACGATAGTGAACGAGACTATAGAGCTAATTGTTTTGGTTTCGATTCTAGCTGATAGCACCCAGATTTTTTATTACCTTTAAAATCAGTACTATATATTAAGTACAATAAAAACGAAACTTGAATTAAAATATAGTAAGCATATGACGAATTTTTGAATTTTTGAGATGAGGATTGGTTATTTGTATTATTATTCATCGGACTACTGTTCTCATCTTGACTGTGATTTTCACAACCTTTCGGTCAATATAACCTCCGACCTTCTTCAGATGTGTTTTTTCGAACTCGAGAATGTTTCTGTTGAACATGGGAATTTGGACCAATGGCGCAGTGGTTAGAGTACTGGAAAAATCAATTGTAAAAGTGATATCCTCCTGAAGATTGAAGGTTCAATCCTCAGTGTGGGCGATCGAAATATACATTTGCGAATTACTTAGGACCTCTATCCAGTCATGGCTGACAAAACAAGAGCACGCTACCCCCGTGAAGTAAATAAAGGGTTCTGCTCGAAATTCTGTCCAAATTCCCAAGTTCGACAGAAACATTCCCAAGTTCAACAAGTGAAGCACATTTGCTAGCTGTGTCATGTGTTTGTGAGAAGAAAAATTATCTAGAGTACCGTTTGTGAATATGAATGACTCCCCACTTCTTGATACTTTGCTTGCGGCTTCCGTTCTAGATCTCTCAAATTTATGGCATAGTTTTTTCAGGTGCTTCATCACTTTGCAAAAAGTGGCATTTGAGTCCAGCTGCTGGACAATTCTTTTGACTTATCAGCCCTTTAGAGTGTGACATCTTTCTGCATTCATTGCAAATTTTGGTGTATCATGGGGTCGAAGGAGTCTTGGTTTCCTGGTTGTGCTGTTCTTGGTTCCAACTTTGTACAGATAATGCAAGAGGGTGTATGGCATCATTAAAGTGAGGAGTTGACTTCAAGGAGACCAACCATCTGCTTCAATGTAATAAGCAAAGCTCCCTCTGCCAGTGCCCTTCTTTAGTGTTCTGTATTTCTAAGTCTAGCTAGCATCTGCCCGTCAACCATGTCGTCTGAATCGTCCACTTGCTGCCAGCAAGTTTGTTCATTTGGCAATTCAATTCGAAATTCACAAAATTTGGCCACATAGCCTCGATAAGAAATGCGTTACTGACTGACCCTCGTTCTGCCTCATGGAATGAAATTTCTGTCAGTGAACTTCTTTGTGTAATCTTTTCACTACCATCAGTCGTGTCTGACATAGAAGTTACTCTTCTGTGACAGTGTTGAGCCTCTCTGGCCTTACCAGTTCAAAGAGTAGCCTATTTGTTTCCGGTGTACATCTCTCCTGTAATTCATTCTGAATTGTGACTGTATCTTCCAATCTACATACGTCCTTGAATTAGGCCCGTGTATCCCAAAACAATGCCCATTCTCCATCAGTGGTATCCGGTCTTATTGAGGATCATTCTGTTTTTTTGTTTTTGTTTTTTTGTTTTTTCATCTGCGACATGTTGGAATGGCTGAAGAATCTCTTTTCTTAACTTGATGTTTCCCTTCTGAAGCGCAATAAGTTGTTTCAATATATACACATTTTTTTTGCTCCATGGTGTTTATTAGTGAGCATGTTCAATGTCCGTTCGTTTTACAAATTCTTACTATAATGTTGATCCTGTGGGAAAGTGTGTCCTTTCAGCTTGTTGCTAAGATCTTCACAAAAAGCAAATAACTGCCCTCCCTCTTTCTTCTATATATAGCTATCAGGGAAGATCACTTTAAATTAAATCTTTCCTTCCTAACTGCGATAGTAAAGTTTTGTATTCCACTCCTGCAAATAAAAATCAGGAAATATTTATTTGTTTGCTTATGAAGCTACTTTATGTCCATAAGGCCACCATTTGCAAATGTATGGAGTATTGTTGTTACATTTGCAAATGGTGCATCTCCTACTAGTCTTTCACTCCCGGACAGGGTTCAAAAAAGAGTCGCCAACATAATAGGTCCTAAACTGTCATTTAATATTCAGCTTTACTCCCATCGATGAAATGTTGCATCCCTCTGCCTGCTCTACACATATTTTAATGGCGAATGCTCTGACGAACTACAAGCACTTATACCCCCTTGATATAAATACCCCTGACAAACTCAACAAGCAACTAAATCTCACCCCTACACAGTAGAGATCCCTAGATGTAAGAAAGCCTTCTACTCCAATAGTTTCTTCCCCAGAACTGTTAGGCTTTGGAACTCCCTTCCGGGATTCTGCTTTCCCAACTGTACTGACATGCAGAAGTTCAAATGTAATGTGAACAGACATCTTACTGCTCAACTCCCTTCATAATATCCCTGCAACGTATGTCTCTGATAGTAGGCTCCTACATCAAAGTGGCACTGTGCCTTGTTTTGGGGTGAAAATAGAAAAAAAATATATATGAACAGTTTTGATTTAAACAAATGAATTATATTTATATGTGATCTTGAGCAGGATTAGAGTGTACTATCTGTTCTAGTCATTTATAAGAAGCTATCTACCCAGGCATTACCTCCTTAGAAAGGAGGGATGGTTAGTTTATGGCCGAATACCTAAAGCGCCCTCACTAGGAAATGTTAATGGATCCAATCAGGCAATTTTTATAGACAATTGTTACCGCCATTGACATTCTGAAATAGCTACATCCGATCCATTAAGCTCACTTGTGTATCACATCGTTCCCTCATGGGTAGACAGGTAAATCACAATCACAACAAGTGAAGTAACTCTGTGTTATATGGTTGTCTATATAACAAATGTTTATATAAATATGTACGTGTATCAGCTCACGTCGTCTAGTGTGTATAAAGTTTGTTTGCGATTGTGGGTGTATATACGTGTCAATTTATTCCTAAGTAGTGTTCTTTTTCTTGTACCTATGCTCGACAAACCCGACAAGCAGCAAAATCCCACCCCTACACTGTAGAGATCCCTTGATGCCGTAAAACCTTCTACTCGAACAGCTTTTTCTCTTGGACTGCTGCACTTTGGAATTCCCTCCTGAACCCCTGTTTCCCTGATTTTACTGACATGCAGAAATTCAAGTGTAAAGTGCACAGACATCTCGCTGCTTAACTCCATAAATAGTATCCCTGCAAATCTGGTCCCAAATAGTAGCCCCTCATGACTAAGTGGCCTTGTGCCTTATTTGGGGTGAAATGACAATAATTAGAATAAAACAATGTTCCTCAAGTGGATGGCTGAGTGTGTGCAGGTGTGTTGGATACCGTTGGCGAATTTGAATAACAGTTCGATTGTCCGTCACTCACACCTTTACCCGGTACATCTGACATTGCCCGGACCATAATCCAACATTTCTAAACTTCCTGTTCACGTCTGTTGATGATTCTTCTGTGTGGGATGTTTCTGTTTTGGCGTCTTCTTCTTTCGCTTCTACTTCTTCTACAACGGCGCTCAACATCGAAATGAACGACATATCTGATTCAAAAACCAAGTCTCTACACTCAAAAATTCACTGTGTTTTATGCCCAATGCCCACACAAATGAGTACAGGCCTCGTTTTCGGTCCAGTCGCACATGCGCAGTGCCATTTCTACACCCGCTGCCATGACGTTCATCTCGTCACACATTGTCTACATCTTCAAAGAATGAAATAACCAAATAAATTGATAAATTCATAATTGTATTTATTCTATAAGTTCTAATTTTGTATTTGTATTAGCTATTCAGTTTAGATCGGATTCGCTAGTAATTTTTTAATAAATCTTCAATCTTTCATCTAATATATATATAACTTTCATCTAATATATATATATATATATATATATATATATATATATATATATATATATATATATATATTAGACAGGCAACTACCTCAAGCCAGGATTGAAACCTGACCACATGTACAACAGTCAAGGCTCATAACCATTACGCTAATCGGATGCTGCTGAACGAGTCGTGAATTAACGATGTTTTGACATCGTCTGAAATACCTAAGCTCAATTTGTTTACACAAAGAGCATCGCTTCATATGCTAATGGTAATTCGTGTATCACTTCTCAATATGCTCAATTCAAGATGAGGAGCATTATAGTTATCCACATACAGTACTGTTTCGCTGTTTCACAGCTCATCAGTACGGCTAGACAGGCAACTATATATATATAAGATTTAACGGTTGAAAGACCAGACGAGTGAAAGATTGATTTTAACATTTCTATTTATTAAAATGAAATTGAAATTGATTTTTTTTTTACATTTTTTAATTATAAAATATTCTTCTTCAGGAAATACAGACAGTTGTTTGCTTGTTTTTTTTAACATGCCATGGTGGAGGTAATACCCGGCACGTCATGAGAGGTTGAAAATTGAAACTTAATGATATTTAAATGTCCAATCACAGTGTTTACATTGATCGAGCGCATGGGTCAATAATAGGAAATCTACTGTTTGAAAAGCACTCCATATTAGTGACATTGTATTTGTGTGCATGCAGAAGAGTCTCTACCAAACTACCCTGTCAATTTTTGGTCTACAGACTTGAAACTGGATATATAGAGGATTAGTACCTGTGGAACAAATTTGATTCCTTTTTTTCCAGTAAAAATAGCTGCTAAGGGGTCATAGGCGAATATATATTTATGCATTAAACCGCGTTAATTTTTTAAAGTTTTGATATCCATCTGTCCTTAAGTCATATGGTAGTGAATACCACTGGAGAACTAAATGCTCTGGTTTCGATTCTAGTTGATGCCACCCAAGTCATTTTTTCTTTTTAACTTTTGAAATCACTACTATATGCTGAGTGCAATATAATAATCAATAGAGAATGGGCTTTATAATAATAAATGCAAAATCTGCATAAATTCAAACATCATATTTAAGTATATTACGACTGGGCAACGCTGGGCTGCCTGGTAGTATATATCAAATCAAATGATCAAATCAACAACGGTTTTATCACTCAATGTGGAACCCCTCCCTGGACTTTAGCCATCCAACTCTGTCTCAAGCTATTTTCTACCATGTGGGACCCATGTGTTGTATCAGGTTGTCCCTCCATCTCGTTCTTGGTCTGCACTTTGGCCTCTTATGTTCATGGGGTTAAGCAAGGTTAAGTTTTTACCCTTGCTTTGGGAAATAAAAGCAATCAACATTTTATTTCTTTTTAATAAAATTTGATTAAATTGATATACTTTGTTTTATTTTTCCCCATTTTTTATAAAACATTTTGGTAACGACAACTACAAAATGTGTCTACCTCTTCAGGCAATATTGAAACATACTGAAACATGTGTAGCGACATATTAATACTTATGTAAAACAAATAAAAAGTATATATATATATATATATATTAAAAAGATTAACTTAAAAATAAATAACATGTTACTGTCTTTAAGAGTATATCAGAAAAAATTGACCACATCCTGTCTGCTCATCCCTCGGCTAACATTCACATTTGCGGTGACTTCAATGTCCATAATGTGGAATGGCTGACCCACTCAAATAAGACTGATGAGGAGGGGAGGTTCTGTCATGATTTTGCCATTGCCTATGACCTCACTCAGATTGTCCGCGAGCCCACCCGTGTGCCCGATAGTACCGGTCAGTTCGCAAGCCTCCTAGACCTTTTTCTATCCACTTCCCCTGAGCTATGCTCATGTTCCGTTCTATCTCCTCTGGGATCCTCCGACCACTGCGTCGTATCAGTTAAGATAAAAATGAAATATAATAAATCTACAGACGTACCTCTCCACCATACTGTATACTGATACTCCATGGCGAACTGGGATAGCTTCCGTACATTCATATCTGATCTCCCTCTCCATCCCATGTTTAAAAAGGATGTGTCCTCAATAGTATCAGATCTGACCGAATGGTTACTTGTAGGCATAGGCCAATTCATACCATCCAAAAAATTCCAACAAAAACCTAACAGCCAGCCATGGTTCTCCCCCGAATGTGCTGATGCCATCGCACACAGAAATCACTTTTTCCATAGCTACCAACGTAATAGATGCACTGAAACTAAAGCTGCTTTCAGAACCGCCCACAACCACTGTAAAAGAGTAATAAAAAATGCAAGAGAACTATATGCACAATCCGTTAAGTCCAAAGTAGCTGAGCAGCGGTTTGGTTCCCACCAGTTCTGGCAAATAGCAAATAGGATCTTGAACAGAAACGTGCGCTCTATCCCAACCATTATCAATGGACCAGAGGTCATCTCGACAGCATCCGACAAGGCCAAACTATTTGCCAAAAACTTTGCCGCAAATTCTACCCTGTGCGACGAAGACCATGAACTCCCCGCATTCCCTCCTATAACAGACAACACGCTATGCAACATACAAATATCTGTGCGTGAGGTCGCCAAGCTAATCAAGAACCTTGACTCCAGTAAAGCAACTGGTCCCGACAGTATTCCAATTATAGTGTTAAAAAAATTACAACCAGAACTTGCCCCTATACTTTCCAAACTGTTTAAGCGTTGCCTTAATAAGAAGTGCTTTCCAACACCCTGGAAAATCTCATCAGTATGCCCTGTATTTAAGAATTCAGGTGATAAGTCATCCCCCTCTCAGTACAGACCAATAAGTCTCCTGTGTGTCATGAGTAAGTTGCTGGAATCCACAATAAATAGAGAAGTAGTCAACCGCCTCAGCAGAAATAACCTTCTTAGCAACACACAATATGGTTTCCGCTCTGCTAGATCTACAGCAGATGTGCTGACGGTTATATCTCATAGGATTAGCGAATCTCTTAACAAAGGCTTCATTTCTAGGGCAATTGCTCTCGACATATCAAAGGCCTTCGATAAAGTTTGGCATAAAGGCCTACTACACAAGATTTCCAGCTACGGTATAACTGGAAATGTTTTCTCTATCATTAAGTCATTTCTCTCAGATAGGCTCATAAGAGTAGTGGTTGATGGGCAGAAATCAGAGGTCCACAGTATTAATGCTGGAGTCCCTCAGGGGTCCATACTGGGCCCAACTCTCTTCCTGATCTACATCAATGATCTCCCAAAACACATACTAAAATCTTTCGTTGACATCTATGCTGATGACTCGACCATCTATGGCAACACATCAAAGGCCGTAAATGATGATGATCTCTCTGATTCTCTCTCCTCTGATCTTGAGCGCATGGTACAGTGGGGAAAGAGGTGGCTGGTTACCTTTAATGCATCTAAGACCAAGCTCCTATCTCTACATCATAAACGCTCTGATCCCCATCTGGCATCAATTGAAATGGATGGCTCTCGTCTAAGGGAGGCCCCAGGATTTGATAAGCTCCTGGGTTTGACCTTTACACCTGATCTTAAATGGAACACATACATCAAGTCTGTGGCCAAGGTCGCTGGGAAAATGGTGGAATCCTTCTACCGCTCCAGAAGATATCTCACTAATGATGCAATTCTCTATCTATATAAGAGCCAAGTACATCCAAAGATGGAGTACTGCTGCCACATCTGGGCAGGAGCTGCAAAAAAACAGCCTATCCTGCCTCGACGGAGTACAAAATAGACTCCGTGGCTTGGTGGTGGGTGCCCTTTTCTCTACCCTGCAACCTCTTTCCCACAGAAGAGACGTAGCGAGCCTGTCATTGTTCTATCGTTATTTCCATGGCAGGTGCTCGTCTGAGCTCCATTCTCTGGTCCCCCCTTGCCAATCTTTCTCAAAAAACACCCGACTAGCTGAAACCACCGTTAATAATTTTCCCCACTCCCTATCTGTGCCTAAATCAAAATATATATATAGATAGATATATATATATATAGATACCATGAACAAAGCTTCTTTCTTCGAACTGCACGCCTGTGGAACTCTGTTCTGCTTGCCTGTTTCCCTCCCGACTTCAACCTGGATGTCTTCAAGTCCAACACAAACAAATTCCTGATGAAACGCCCCGCCCTAAGTAATGACACCTTACCAATTCTCCAATACTATTGCTACACTATCCCTTTGATTACTGTACACACAATAACCCTTATCCCTGAGTGGCCATTGGGCCTTGATAAGTGGTGAACTCCATGTAAAAAAAACAAAAAAAACAAAGTATCTAAAAAAAAAAACGTTTAAAAAAATAAAATGAATAAAGTAAATTGATGTCAACATTAATACAGAAGCAGATATTCTTAAGATATGTCCATGCATTCTATGCATTTCGTGCTAAAAATGCTATTTCAAACTTAAGTGTGACAGATCAATGAAAAGGCTGTCTTAAATTGTATGACAGACTGATAAATCGACATAACCTCTTATAGATATGTTAGAACCACCTAAAATAAAATGCGTCCGTTTAATCTGCAGATTTTAAAATCAAAAGTATCTAAGTATGACAGACTGTCTGACCGACAAAGCATTTTCAATATATGGAAGGACATGTTGAAAAAAAAATAGAAGAAAAAGGGAAAATGTAAAAAAATTAAAAAAGGTAGAGTTGATTCCTCCCACTCTCCATCTGTTCCTACATCTAAACGCAGATTCCATGAACAAAGCTTCTTTTCCAGAACTGTCCGCCTGTGGAACACTGTTCCGCTGACCTGCTTCCCGGTTGAATACTACATGGTAGCCTTCAAATCTCATGTAGGCAAATTCTTGTTAAGCCATACCCTTAAATAACCAAATTCTACCTAATTTACACTATTAACGATTACTACATTACCACCTTACATTCATTAATCCTTATCCTCGAATGGCCTTCGGGCCTTGAGAAGTGGTGACTCCCAAGTAAAAAGAAAAGTGATAAAAATTGAGAAAATAAAAAAAAAGAAACTGAGCCGGAAAAGATTTAAGAAAGTGTGTTGTGTAAAGAAAATCTACGTGAAAATTGGAAAGGTCAAAGAATGGAAAATGGATAAAAAGCAAAGAAAAGATTAATGAGTTGGAGAAAAAATTTTAAAAAAATGAAAATAATATTAAAGAGTTAGACAGAAATAAATAAAATAAATCGAAAAATAAAATCAGCCCGGAAGGACACAAGTTTAAATGAGAAAAGGGGAATCAAAAAAAGAAGGAAGAAATGTAGATGAAAGCTCTCCCACCCTTGAGTCTACAAGAAATAAAATATGATGTGAAAGTTTAATAAAAGGAATTGCTAAAGATTAGAGATGGAAAGATCAAAAGAAAAAATATAAAGAATGCTTGAATTTGGAAAAAGAAATGAAAAATGGAAAATGAAAAATATATAATGAAGCAAGAGAACATGACATTTTTAAAATACGTCAATTCAATCAGCGCGTTTAGAAATGACACCGACAACATTTTAAATGTAAACATGACAGATTAAGGAAAATGATATTTCAAACTTAAACATGACAGACTAAGAAAACTGATATTTCAAATTTAAACTTAACAGACAAAGGAATATACTATTTCAAACTAAACAAGACAGACTAACAAAAATGATATTTCAAACTAAAACTTGACAGACTAAAGAAAAAGTCGTTTTCAAAATTAAACATGACAGACACAAAAAATGATATTTCAAACTTATACATGACAGGCTAAAGAAAAATATATTTCAAATTTAGACATGACAGACTAAGGAAAATACTATTTTACTCTTAAACATGACAGACTAGGAAATATACTATTTCACACGTAAACATAACATATTAAGGAAAATGCTTTTTCTAATATAAACATGACTGACTCAAGAAATGATATTTCAAACTCAAACATGACAAAGTAAGGAAAATACTATTTCACTTGAAAACATGACAGAATAAGGAAAATGATATTTCAAATTTAAACATGACAGACTAAGGAAAATACTATTTCAAACTGACAGGTGTTTTTCGTGAAATAAAAAGCTATTTTATATTTACACATGACAGACTAAGGAAAATACTATTTCACACATAAACATGACAGATTAAGGAAAATGCTTTTTCAAATTTAAACATGACAGACTAAAATAATGTAATTCGAAACTTAAACATGAAAAATTAGGGAAAATGATATTTCAAACATACAGGTTAAAAAAATGATATTTCAAATTTAAACATCACAGACGAAGGAAAATGATACTTATAATTTAAACATGGCAGACTAAAGAAGATGCTCTTACAAATTTAAATATGACAGACTAAGGAACATACTATTTCAAACTTAAGTGTGACAAACTAATGAAAATGCATGTTCAAACATAAACATGACAGACTTAGGAATATACTAATTCAAACGTAAAAACGACAGACTAAGCAAAATAATATTTCAAACTAAAAAATGATAGATTTAAATTGATATTTCAAATTTAAACATGACAATGTAGGGATAATGCTATTTCAAACAAAAAAATAACAGGCTAAAAATATTATTTCAAACTAAAACATGGCAGACTAAGGAAAATAATATTTCAAATTTAAACATGACAGACTAATGAATATACTATTTCAAACTTAAAAATGATAGCTTAAAGAAAACGATATTTCAAACCTAAACATGACAGACAAAGGAAAATAATATTTCAAACTTAAACATGACAGTTTAAGGAAAATGATATTTCGAACTAAAACATGACAGACTAAAAACAAAAATATTTCAAATTTAAACATGACAAACTAAGGAAAATGCTGGTTCAAACTAAAACATGACAGACTAAGGAAAGTGCTATTTAAAACTTAAACATGACAAATTAAGAAAGATGCTCTTTCAAATTTAAACATGACAGACTAAGGAAAATTCTAGTTCAAATTTAAGCATGACAAACTAAGGAAAATAGTATTTCGAAACTAAACATGACAGACTAAAAATATGATATTTCAAATTTAAATATGACAGACTAAGGAAAATGCTTTTTCAAATTTAAACATGATAGACTAAGGAAAATGATATTTCAAACTTTAAAACGACAGACTAAAATAATGATATTTCAAACTAAAACATGACAAATTAAGGAAAATGCTATTTCAAACTAAAACATGACCGACTAAAAAATGATATTTCAAACTTAAATATGACAGACTAACAAAAATTCTATTTCAAATTTGATTATGACAGACTAAATAAAATATTTCACATTGTGACAAATACACTGATAGACAACGCCTTTATTTATGTGGTTGTGTCTATTCAATGTATTTAGCAATAGAAATATTATTTCAAGCTAAAGCGTGACAGTTCAACCGACCAACAGACAAAGCCTGTTGTGGAAATACGTTTAAAAAAGAACAAGGAAAATTCTAATTAGAATGTGTGAAAATGCAAAGACGACGAAGATGAAAATGAAGTGGGTTTCATGGAAAGAATTGAAGAGTAAAAAATCAGATAAAAATATGCAAGGAGAAAAGAAAAACGAATAAAAGCACAAGAGAAATTCATGAATCAAAGTTATAAATGATTGAATAGAAGACGGCTATAGGACGAAGAACGAAGAGAAAGAAAAACACATTAGAAATAAGAAGTTGGAACTGATATAAGACGCATGGGAGGAAAAAAGAAGCAAGAATTGTTGAAAGAAAATGAATAAAAAGAAGATAAATTAAACTGTAAAAGAATCTATATAAAAGATAACAGAGAAGAAAAGAAAGAAACTGACATTCTAATAAATATGAATAAACAAAGCAACTTAAAGAAGGATGAACGAAAAAGACAAGTAAAAAAAAATAAAAGAACTAAGAAGAATGAATATAATAGTGTGAGAATTGGGGGGGGGCAATAATAGACTAAGAATTAGTGATGGGACGATTCCAATATTATTCCTGATTCCGATACATTCCAGATTCCGTACTAAATTCTCGATTCCGATACAATTACAGATTCCGATTCTTTATAAATCTCTAAATATTTTACTATAAAATTGTTATTTTGTCCCGATTAATGTAAAAACACATCTTAAATGTGCATGTATTTTTTCAGCCGTATGACGAGGCGATCTATAGATTTTAGTTTTACTGGAAGTTCAAATCAATAAATATTTATTATTTTATTATTACTACAAGCAATGGAAGACTTTTTATAAAACCAAAACAAAACAAAATAGATAATTAAAGGAATCGATTTTGACATCAGAAAATAGGCGCAAATTTTCCCGATTCCGATACCCCAAAAAGCTCCAATTTTTCCGTTTCCGAATTCCGATTCCGATTAATTGTCCCAACACTACTAAGAATGTAAGTCAAAGAAATGGGAAAGAAGGAAAGATGGAGAAGAATTGAAGAATGAATGAAAAGGCGAGAGATTGAAAAAGTGGGAAAACTAAAGTCTATGAATATAGGAATTTTTTGTGAACATTGCTTCAGACAATGCATGAAGCTACTTGATCTAATAAAACAAATACTATTACTTCAAGGTCAAAAACTTTCCGCCGATAAGTGTTAGATGGAATCGATTCTAACCGAGAAAACAGCAATTCTTCCCTTTTTGTCTGAAACATTGTTTATGGAATGTGAGGACTAAAGGACAAAATAAGAGAAGCAAGAACTACGATGCTGCCGAAAGTAAACCCAAGATACACTTTCTGAATCTTTTTTGAGATGAGGATTGATTTATTCGTATAATTTGGATTCATTGAACTACTGTTCTCATCTTGAGTGTGATTTACACAATGTTTACTTACTTAGGACCTCTATCCAGTCATGGCTGACGGAACAAGAGCATGCTATCTCCATAAAGTAAATAAGGGTTCCGTTTAAAATACTGTCTAAATTTCCGAATTCGACAGAAACATTCCCGAGTTAAGATAAGATCTAAAGAAGGTCGGAGGTTACATCGACCGAAACGTTGTCCAATTAATCCAAATAATACGAAAATACACTTTTCTATTTTCCTTTAAAAAATGAAAGAAAAATGTGCAAGAATAAGACTTAAAGAATGAATGAAAAATGTAAGAATGAAAGAAAGAGAAGAAAAATTATAAGAAGATTCAAATTGTAAGCATCCGAATTAAAAGGAAAGAGAAAAAAATGAAGCATGAATGAAAAGATTGAATAATGAAAAAAGATGTCAATAGAAAGTTGAAAAACTATAGGAAAAAATAAAACGAATATTAAAGAATGTAGAATAAATAGAAGAAAAAAGAATGGGAATATGTAAGATTGTAAAAAAAAAATATCTAGGAATGTAATCATAGGAAAAAGAAAAGAAAAAAAAAGGAAGAATTTAAAAATAAATGTGTACAAATAGAAAGAAAAGAAGGTTATATATAAAAAAAAAACGGTTAGGATGTAACCGTAGAATTATCAAGTATAGAAAAAAGAATGAATAAAGCAAAAGTGAGGAAATATGAGTAAAAGGAAGAATGGTTAGAAAGGAAGCAGCAAAACGATGAAGAATAAAATACAACTAGAAGAGTGGTGGTGGTGGTGGTGGTGGTGGTGGTGAAGGTGACCGAGAGAGAGAGTGAGGGGGGTGCAAAAGAAGGCAGCTTAGAAATGAAACCTAGAATAGGGAAATAAAACAAAACAGGCTAAAAATTTTGCAACAAAAGAATAAGGCCTGAGTTAGAGAGAGAGAGAGAGAGAGAGAGAGAGAGAGAGAGAGAGAGAGAGAGAGAGAGAGAGTGTGTGTGTGTGTGTGTGTGTGTGTGTGTTTTGGTGTGCAGATATGTGCACATATTCATCGGTGTATATTCATAAATGGCCATCTTAACCCTTTATTTTATATATATATATATATATATATATATATATATATTAGTGTTGGGAAAATTAATCGAAATCAGGAATCAGAAAAATCGGAACTTTTGGGGCTATCGGAATTGGTATCAGAAAAATTATAGTCTAATTTCCGATTCCAAACCGATTCTTTAAAATTTTTAAATAAAAAATGAAAGCACAAGTTTTTTTTATTATTAAAAGTTGTTCCTTTACAACATAAGACTGAAAGGGTCGACAGAATGGGTTATAAATCTCATTTACAGATTTAACATTGATTCACAGAGTTTAATTTATTTTATTTATTGGTCATTTATAACTGGCCTATTGCCTTTGTAATCGGTTAGCATCTATTCGCTAAAATGTCTATGTGCTCTCATCCAAGAAAGTTCATATGATTATTAACAAGTTTTAAATGCTTGGGGGGGGGGGCAAATTTCGTTGGCACCAGTTGTACATTGGGGTTGTTGTTCTAGGCTTCTTCTGAAATAATTAAAGTTTTATGGCACTTTTTTGGGAGCAAGGAAATCCTGAGACTCTCCAAACCTAATTTAATTTGTTTTTATTAGTTTTTATTTTAAGGAAAGTAAATATTTTAGAGTTCACTTGCCTATTCAATATCACAGATTTTAAAAAGCTTTTTGCACCTATTTGATAAATGGCCATAGAGATTAATATCAAAGATTTTGTTTGGTTTTGGCACAAGTGAAAATATAGATGAAAATCTCACAAGTTTATCAAAACTTTGGAAGAGCAAACATTGAGAAGTTTGTTAACTTAAAAAAAAAAACTTTCATTTACATTTAAAATACCCAAAACATATGAGATTCTACTTTTTAGGCGATTATGTGTGAACACACTAAAACATTATTTTAGAATTTAGTATGGGAAGTCAGTTATGCATATAAATATAATGAAAACTGATCCGATTTCGGTACATTATAACTTTTTAAGCAGTTAAGTAATTTTTACCACTAATTCTAAGGCCATCATAAAATCACATGTAATTGCTATATTTTTCGTATTGCCACTCATACTTAGGGTTAGTAGTAGGAAAAGAGCATGGTTTTTATGACTTTTAACAATACTATATATTAATACATAGCGTTTGTGCTATTTATTTTGTGTGTCACGATTACATTTGAATGACTGTTATTTAATTATGGATTCTCATTTCTTATAATAAACAATTTTACCAAGAATTCTTCATAAGTTTTGGTTTTGGTTTAAATTATAGGTGATGGCACTTAAGTCATCTATTTTTTGGATGCCCAGAAAACTCGTTCCTTTTTGCTGGGTAGGAAAACTGGTCCCTTATTGATTAAATATCGATTGAAAACACATTTTATGATTGTTCTTGAAGGAGATGTTGTTTTTAAAGGCGACTGCGCATCCCCATAATATTAAAAAAAAATTTTTTTAATTCCTGGGCAGGAGCTGCTAGAAGCAGCTTATCAGGCCTTGACAGAGTTCGAAATAGACTTTGTAGCTTAGTGGGGATGCCCTTTTCTCTTCCTTGCAACCTCTTTCCCACAGAAAAGACGTTGCAAGCCTGTCTCTGCTTTATCATTATTGTCATGGCAAGTGCTCGTCTGAGTTTCAATCTATGGTCCCCTCTCACTAAATTTCACGAAAAACACTTTTCTAGCCAAAACCACTATCAATAATTTCACTCACTCTTTATCTGTGCCTAAACCTAAACGTAGATTCCATGAACAAAGCTTCTTTCTTAGAACTGCACGCCTGTGGAACTCTGTTCTGTTTGCTTGCTTTCCAACTGACTACAATTTGTCTTCAAGTCCAACACAAATAAGTTCTTGATGAACCGTCCCCCTAAGTAATCCAATTTACAAAATTTCCATTACTTACGATTACTATGCTATAATCCCATTGACTACTGTACACCCATTAACCCTTATCCTGGTGTGGCCTCCGGGCCTTGATAAGTGGTGACTACTATGTCAAAAAAAAAAAAAAAAAAAAAAAAAAAAAAAAAGAAGTGATATTCTCCTGAAAGTTTAAGATTCAATTCTCAGCATGGGCGACCAAAAAATACAATTGAGAATTACTTAGGGCCTCTATCCAGTCATGGCTGATGGAACAAGAGCATGCTACGCCATGAACTAAATAAAGAGCTCTGTTAAAAATTCTGTCCAAATTTCCAATGTCAACAGAAACATTACCGAGTTCGACAAGATACACATGAAGAAGGTCGGAGGTTACATCGATTGAAATGTTGTGAAAATGGCACTCAAGATGAGAACAGTAGTCCGATGAATCCAAATAATACGAATAATCAATCCTCATCTCAAAAATTCAGAAATTGTTGGATTATGTTGAATTTCTGTAACCAGATTGAGTTTTTCAGACAACAACAAAGCAATCCTGAGAATTGTTGCTGTCTGACCAAAAATAGTTTTTATTTGTATTAAACAATTCTTCTCATCTTGAACTTTATCTGCACAACGTCGTGCAAATAATAAAAAATATTGATATCTCATTTCCAAAATTTAGAACCAGAATTATTTTAAAGTTCTGAGTTTTTTAGATGATGACTGATTAAATTTCTTGTATTGATCGGACTATTATTCTCATCTTGAGTGTTTTTTGTGTAATGTTTTGGTCAGATTGGCCTTTGACCGTCTTCAGACATGTTGGTTATTGTTTGGAATTATTTTGTTGTTTGTTAAGAATCTTCAGCATTTATGTTTATAAGTATATTTAACATAAAAGTAATAGTTTAATTTCTACTTATATATAAAAGCCACTTTATGTGTGTGTTTGTGAGAGAGAGAGAGAGCTTGTTCTCTATGAACTCTGAAATGACTAGCCGATTTTTTTTTAAGTTTCACAAAAATGTAACTCATATGTTCTTAGATAGGTTTTGTATCGGAATGCCTCCAATAAGTATCAAAAATTGATAGTCGAAAAATCTGATTAAAGAAGGAACAGTTTGATTTTGACCAAATTTAACACCCTTATACAGCCTAGCATCAGAAATGCATTTTAGAAGTTTTATCACTGTGCAAGCAGAAGGGCTTGATGTATGGAATCAAGAATAGGTTCTTTGATAAGACGGGCCCGTTCAAAATGAATATTTCTGCTTAGAGCACAATTGAACCATAATACCTGACTTATGCATTCTAAACTTTAATTCAAGCATTACATAAAATAATTTCACAAATCGTCTGAGATGATTAGAAATCAGATCACAGAAATCAGGAACTCATGATTTGTGATAAAAATTGGCAATCATTCTCCCACTATCCCAACCATCATGAAAATGCAACAAAACTGAATTGCTTACCTAGCGGTTTACCTTAAACTCCATCTTGGATTCCTCAAACTACTCCTTCCCAAAATTTACCGGTGAACAGAAACAACACTAGATGATATTATCATCACCTCTTATGTCCTGGCTAACATAAAAACCTCAACATCTCCAAGGCAGGTAGACTAGACAGTTTTTTTTTCTACTATAGTAATTAAAAAAATGCTCTGCTGAACTGTCCCCTATCCTCTCCAAACTCAACAACAAATTATTGAATCTTGATTCTTTGATAACTGGAAAATTTATTGTGGTGTAACGTAGTACACATTTACACATGTTTTAAGTCGTTAATATGTAAGGACCCAACACGTTGTAGACTCCATAGTAAGGAACATAAAAAGAATAACTCGACTCACTTTTTTCCGTTAGTGAAACAACTGAGATTTATTTACAGACATTTGTTTACAGGTCTTTTCCTGTTGCCCTTGGTCAACATGCATAACACATCTATCTGTCACTTCTCTGAATACCTTTCGAATACCACTCCCTTCTCTGACGTCATCCCCAATCTATGCACACATTTTTTTTAAATATTTTTTCTTCTTTTGTGCCATCACTTCATTTCGCACGTGGCTCTGTCATTTGCATACAGCTGCCATACACACATCTGCGCTCTGTTACATGTGGTGCCAGTTTTCAAAAACTTTAAAGAAAAAACCTGCAAAATTATTACCCCAATACGTCTCCTCTCACCCTTCACAAAGATCTTGGAATCATTAATCAATTTACAAGTTGTATTCAATAAATTTCCAGACTTTTTTTTTTCGTATAAGCACTTTTATTGATCATACACACATGAAACTCTTCTTTGAAGTAATCTCCTCCGCTTGCAATACACTTGTTATACCATTCCAAAACCTTCTGGAAGGTCCTATTAAGTTCTCTTGTGTGAGCATGTCAATGACCCTTGTCACAGCCCCTTTCATCTCCTCAGTTGTCTTCTCATGACAGCCTCTAAAGTTTTCCTTGAGCTTAGGAATAACCAAAAGTCACAGGGAGCAAGGTCTGGACTATAGGGAGGATGAGGAACTGTCTTGTTGCCCATCTTGGTAAAAAAGTCTGTGACAAGGATGAAACATCCTCGGGACAAACTTTGTGCAAATTTTCCACATCTTTAGTTCCTTGTGAATAATCTTATGCCACTCAAAAACTGATGTTCGATTCATACAAGATGGTCAAAAATCAGTCTGAAGCATTCCATACATTTTTGTGTTATTTTTTCCAAGTTTAAAACAGAATTTTACTGCATATCATTCTTCTAAAGTGTGCCCTCATGTCCAGATTGTTTTTTGAAATTCACCAGCTGTGACAATCACGCTTTAGTAGGGTGTATTCCAATTACTGCTGTACCTGTTCATTTGAACCTGAAATCATAAATAATATTCAGTCATCTCATAAGATGTATAGTAATAACATACTGAATTTTCAAGAGTCTGTGATAATTTTAAATGCCTGTACAAAAAAGTCTGGAGACTTATTGAAGTTACCTCATAACAATAGTTCATTACCTTGAAAATGCTAAACTTCTCTCTGAGGAACAGTATGGATTAAGACCATCCCATTCTAATGCGGATATTCTAACAGTCATCTCCAAACATATATATCACATGCTAGATAAGTTATTTGAAATTAGGGCAATAGCACTGAATATCTCCAATGCCTTAGACAAGGTTTGACATGTCTTCTCAAAAAATTCTTGAACATAAGAGAGGGCGCTCCAAAAGTAATGGCTCCTATTTTTTTATTCCATTCAAATGGATCAGAGGGGGCTACAAATTGCATTGTTATAATGACTGAACATGCACTTATGGCCTGAAATTTTCATCTCTCTGTTGCAGATATTGACAGTGGGAGACAACCCTTGTCATAGACGTGCATCAGGAGCAGATATATGTCACTGAATTCCTGATAAAAGTCCACTGAGAATGCTGGTGACTATGTAGAAAAATAAATTCTGGAGCATAAAATGTTGCTCGTTTTAATGGTACCACTCCCGTCTTTGTAGCTCTTCAACTTTTGAGTAAAAAAAAAAATAGGCTTTACTTTTGGATTGACCTTTAACACCTTCCCTGATGCAATCGTATCTGAGATGAGTGTATTTGCTGATGACACCACACTCTATTCCCAGCATGAGGACAAGTCGAATGACCACACAAAGAAGGCTGAATCCTTAGAAAATGATCTCCAGTCTTTGAATGAGGACAAAATTCGATGATCATGTTTCAGGCTACAAAGACAAAATTGTAGCCGGGCAAGATCAGGGCTTACAAATGGATTTAAAAAAATGGCTTGCCTACAAACAAATGGCCAGTATAGGTTTTGCCACTCATCGATTGAAAGCCCAAGCATCTAATGTCTGCATGCCCAATCTTATTGTCAGATGGCCTTTACATTGCCCGTCACAACAAAGTATGTAAGTACCTCTATTGGAAGATCTGTGGAGAGATGCAGCTTGACAGATCGCCAAACATCTGGGAACATGAACCACCACTGATAACATCAAATGGGAAAGTGACCATGTTCTATGACAAAGACATACAGGCGGGCAGACATAAAAAACAAGGCCATCAAACCAGATATGGAACAAGCCCTAAAGAATTATCGATGTCACTGTCCCAAATGATTTGGGCCTTAACAGAGCTGAACGGGAAAAGATAACAAAATATCAGGATCTAAAAAATGATCTAAAAACGACATGGTCTCTGAAAGAAATAAACATTATACTGGTTGTGATAGGAGCAACTGGTTTAATAAAAAAGAATCTTCAGAAATATTTAGAAGCAATCCCTGGAAGACCAAGCTGTAACGAGATACAAATAGCAGCCATAAAGGGAACAGTATTTATTCTTAAAAGAGCCCTGGATATAAATTTAAATCATAACAGAATCAAGTGTTAGCTACAGGACGGATTAACCCCTTGATCTCTTAAAACTTTCCTTTTTTTTTAACAACAATATGAAACTTTTTCGACCATTGTTATGTTTAATGGCACACTTCCGGAAATTCTCATGTTTAAACTATTTGACCTCACATTTTCAGGCGAAGTGAAATAAAAACATAGATGCTGCCAAGTTTGCTGAAAAGAAGGTAGGCTCCTCATACCAGGCTAGAAACATTTTCAAACTTTCCAATATTCTGTATCTCTATAAAGCCCCCATTCACCCATGCATGGAGTATTGCTGCCAGATCTAGCTGGTGCAGCAACCATTAACCTCGCTGCCTTGAATAGGGCGCAAAAAAAAAAATTCCACACGAATAGGTATCGCACTATCTTCCAAGCTCCAGTCCCTGTCACATCATCGCAGTATTGAATCCCTGTGCTTGTTTTACAAGCACTCCTATGAATTTATGCCCCCCCCCAACTGATCCATCCCTATAGTAGCAAAATCATACTCCTTCTATGTAAAGATTTTCTACTTTAATAAGTTTTTTTCTTGAACCATATACCTTTGAAACCTTGGTGCTTTTGCACTTTGGATACTGGATTTCTGTAAATGTTGGCTCAGGCTGACCGGAGGCTGACGTAAACCACTGGAATATGTCAAGTGCTGACCAAGTTGATCAGCCAATGGAAAGGCGATAACAGCCAATAAAAATTGAAGCAGACGACTTTTAATAAATTGGAAGAAAAAAGAAAGTTTAGTTTTTAATCCTGCACAAATTTAATCAATCCAACCCTAAACCTAATCTTAAGAAAATTTAGTTTTTAGGTACTTCTGCATTTACCGACCCACAATTTCCACATTTCTGCAGATGATAGGAGTAACTGGAAATGACCAGCCGAGCCTTCCTTTACTGTTAAACCGCTACAAACAAATGATAAACAGAAAAGCATGAAAACACAATATAGACGAAAAAAAAAAAAAAAAAGATAACATGAATCTATCGTAAGTCTAATTTAGAATTTTTTTTTGTTGTTGGATAAATGATGTTTTATTTTGATGCTTTTTTTGTTTTTTTTAGTTTTGACCAAAAGATTTTTTCAAAAACTTTTAAGGAAGTTTTTGTATAGATTTTTTTTGTGCGTGTGTGTGTGTGTGTGTGTGTAAAAACAGAAAAAAAAAACTGAAGGAAAGTTGTAAAGAAAGCTTTTTTTTCTAACTTTTAACTAATAACACTTCATCATCATCATCATATTTGGTTTAACGTGTTTTACCTACTGGCATGTGTTGGACAGCTTGTAGAAATGGACTTGCAAACTAACTTATCTTCATTTATCCTTATTTCTCCTAGATCCATCCTTGCCTCTTGCTCCATCCCATTAACTTTTTTTTTTACTCATGTTTTCCCCCAAATAAGACATTTTGCCACTTGGACGTAAGAGGCAGGACCATGCTTACAGGGGACTAATGTAAGGAGATGCAGAAGATGTCAGTTTATGTTACATTTAAACGTTTGCATGTCAGTACTGTCAGGGAAGCAGGTAGCAGGAAGGGAATTCCAAAGACTAGCAGTCCAAGGGAAGAAACTCTTAAAGGCTTTTTGGGATCTAGAAACCTCTACTATGAAGGGGTGTGGTTTTGTTGCTAAACTGGTTTGCTGGGGGTATGTATGTTAAGGGGGTACAAGTGTGAGGAGTTCATCAGAGCACATTCCATTAAAATACTTGTAAAAATTGCACAGGGATGCAACATTGCGGTGATGGGACAGGGGTTGAAGCTTAGTTGACAGTGTGGGACCTATTAAATTAGAGACTCGTGTCCAAAAGCGAGAGACTAATGGCAGATGCACCAACCAAGATGTGGCCACAATACTGTACACATTGGTGAATGGTGCTTTTGTAGAGGTACAGGTGTGAGTAAGTTTCTAGCATGATAGAGAGAACCCACCTTCTCTGCAGCAGTCTCTGCAATGCCCTTAATGTATTTGTTCAGTTCATGTAGCCCATGAATGTTTAGCCAAGGAATTTGAAAGAAGAGCTCTCAGATAGAATATTATTAGTCATTGCAATCAGGAGTTGAGAAAGTTTCTTGCAATTGTTAAAGGAAAGAAGTTTAGTCTTAGTAATATTAAATGTTACCATCTATCAACTGAACCTTTAACTCCCATTTCCACTTTTGACTGTCACTTAGAACTAATTGTGAATCAATGCTTTGATCCATTGCGACAGGAGGTCTATCATAATAATACACACTTCTACCTGATCATGGTTGTCAGAATGTAAAATAAAGGGTTCAGTTCAAAATGAGGTATACATTCCAGGGGAATGTGACTTTTCAGTGTAACCGAGTCGGCATCGCCATTTTGGCTTGGACAATCAGCATCAACCACGCCAGTCACATTTTTTATAAAGATTTTATACTTTTTTTAAAAAATTAAGAAAAATAATATAAAAATATATCACTTTAAATGTTTTTAAGAAAAATCATGTTTTCTTTTTTTGCAAAACTCTTTTTGGCTAATTATTTTCTAATTAATTTTTTAAAGATTAAAAACTTAAAATATATTTTTAAGTTCATTTTTTTTAAATTAATTAAAAAACAACAGGAAAATATAATCTTGTTGACGACAGAGTATTGTCTGTTTTTGTGTTGTGTTTTAATAAACACGGTTCAAAGTTTTAAATGTTTATATCGATTTAACTGTTTTTTATCGATTTAACTGTTTTTAAGGAAAAATCATGTTTTTGGAAAACATTTTTTGAATAATTATTTTATAACTTTTTAATTAAAAAAAAACTTTTAAATATTTTAAAGTTTTTTTTATTAAAAAAACAAAACAATATGAAAATATCATCTTGTTGACGATAGTGTTGTTTGTTTTTGTGTTCTAAACAAATACGGTTATTTTTAAGTTTTTTTTTTTTTTTAAATCAAATTGTTTTTCTTTTAATAATTTTTATTTCAATTTTATTCGAAGAAATTTCTGTAAATGTTGTAAATGTTAAATCTTTGTTTTCTGAATGAATTTTAAAAATATTTTTTAAATTTGACTATAACGATGAAGCACTAATTTGACGCCGAATCGTTCCTCCCACATGCCGAATCAGCTACACTGAAACATACTAAACCCAATTCCAGATTTTGACGGAAAAATCCCAGGCACTAGAGAACACATTTGATTACAAGTAAAAGAAATTTTTGGTATACTTTCATCTATCGCTTTTCAAATTAACTGTAACTGCATTCATCTGCACGTGCTTTGCACATTTGTCAGGTTTTAGTTTGTTTTCAGTGCAACAAGTGTCAAAAGTGTTCAATTACAGATAAAGAACGGTTAGTAATGAACACATGATAATGTATGGGAAAAGGTGAGAAAGAGTGTGTTATATCAGTTTACCAAGAGAGAAGCACACAAGTTGGCAGTAGAAGGAAAGAAAGAAAATGTGTAATAAGATTAAATATTTGCGTGTTTACAAAATAACCCATACAATAAATACAGACTTAAATTAATTTGACTTTTATGTAATCCCCCCCCCACAACACTTATTTTTCGTTTTTTTTTATCTTTTTTTTCCCCCCTGCCATATTCATGACAATTTTTAGTTGCGTGCAAGCGACTCTATAAATCGGTCGGTCAGTCGGTCTGTCCGTAACACTTTTGTGCTTGGCCTTTTTGGTTAAGATCAAAGGTCTGTTGTTAATAGATGCTGTTCTTAGCTTTTTAAGCATTTCTTGGCCTTTTTTATACCAATTGTCACTATCTAGCTCCCCTACTCCCCGGGGAGTTGGTCCCCATTTCTCCTTCACTCCTCACATTAAAAATCGGCCTTGTGCCTAATTTGCTCGATACCCCCCCCTTTCTTGGTCTTTTGGCCAAGATCAAAGTGTAGTATCTATCCGGCAAATACTGCAAGCAAAGACGATATGTGGGAGCAACCCCACATATAAGACCTTGGTCAATGTAGGGGCAACCCTTCATACCAATTGTCACTATCCAGCTCCTCTACTCCCCGGGGTGTTGGTCCCCATTTCCCTTTCACTCCTCACATTAAAAATCGGCCTTGTGCCTAATTTGCTCGGTGGGGAGCAAATAAATACCCTTTTCTTGGTCTTTTGGCCAAGATCAAAGTGTAGTATCTTTTCTTACTACATGCTATACTTATGTTTGTAACTTTGTGATATAAAATGGGGGATCACTTTTCTGTATTAATTTAATGTAAAATGATCACCCACTTTACAACCAGTCAGTCTCAAAGCCATTCAAGTCATTCTCCAGATCATTCAAGTTGTTTTTGAAGGATTCCAGTTATTTTTTAAGCATTCAAGTCATTCTTAAGGTCATTCAATTCATCCTTAAGTTCGTTAAAGTCATTCTAAGTCATTTACTTTTTATTTATTTAAGTCATTTCAGCCCATTTTTCGGTCATTTTAGTTTATCTTTAAGAATTTTATGTCAATCCTACATTCACGCATTCATTCATTACACGAGAGCACATGACTAATGGCTATCAGCCTTGTTTTTTTTTAACTGTAATTTTTCTCGATTTAGGTCTGTTGAGCGAGGAACGAAACCTGATTAGCTAACCTTTATTTTCACTTTTATTTTTTAATCATCATGCTAATTGGTATATATATATATATATATATATATATATATATATTACTGATTTTCAAAAGATTTTTTAAAAATGACTTGAGTTTCATCAGAATCAGAACCAAAAACGAATGAATTTGCGCATGTACAAGACTAATAGAAATATGTCAGCAAGTCGAAATGAATATTTTGCATTTTAACTTGTCCACATATTTCTGTATGCGTTATTCATCCAAACAAAGATTTTACTTATTATAAACCATCCTTAGTGTATGATTACTATTTCCTGTTAATTTCAGTGTTATGTGTTATATGACCAGTAGTTTAATAGTTTATTGGTTAAATATTTTCACACACACATACATCTGTTTTATATATATTTTTGAAAGTCATCTTTTTGATTGACTATTTTAGATTTGAACGCTTTACACTTCTGGTCACGTTATGGAGTAGGAGCAAGACGTCAGGTTTTCTTCTACTTTCTTTTCCACCTACTACCATTTTTTTTTTTTTTTTTTTTACTCCTCCAAACACCCGGGCAACGCTGGGCACCCAGGCTAGTAATAAATAAAGCAATTTCTTCATGATGGTGTGATTGTGAAGATGCACCCAATTTCTTTTTTTTTTTCAAAATAAAATATTGTTTTTGCTTTATTCATTTGTTGAAAAAAAAAAAAAAAAAAAAACAGGAAAAAAGAAACAGTTTTGTTAACCCCTATTTGTTTTATTTTTGTGTTTTCTTTTTGTTTTTTTCACAGAAGCAAGCAACAAAATCATTAAATTTACGATATATGAAAAATTGAATCAAAAATTGAAATGATTGTAAATGTTGGATGGATCTTCATCACATATCCTGCAATTTCATGGGTAGCAGCAGTTTTAATCGCACTCATCTACAAACTGATGATCTGGTTTTGAGAATAGTATGGATTTCACAGATGATCATATATTTTTGGACAATAGGGAAAACATAAGTTAATAAAATATCATAAACTTTATGCAGATTTGATTTGTGACATATACGATCAGAAATCAGATAAAAAAAAAAAAAAACATAGTGGACTTCAATAATAGCAGCTTTGTGATGTTTCATTGTCAATTGATAGAGGATTCAAGTCATAAATATTATCAAGGAAATAAACTATAACTGGATTATATTTTATTAATTTACATTAAAATTAGCTTTCGTTAACAAGGCACCAGTTGTCAAAAAATACCTTATTTTCGATAGCAACACAATATTTGATTATTTAATGTGCAAGAAAAATTTTTTTTTTTGTTTAGTACAAATAAGCTATATTTAATTTGTTTGCTTTTAAACTTAAATTTAGGCCAGAAATTAGTTTCCAGTTGATTCAAAATTGATTTCAAATTTCAAAGCTGAAAAATAAAACAATTTTTTTTTCTATTATTAATCAATTAAACTAGCCAAATTGATTTTATTTATTGTAATTATTTAAAAAATAAGAAATGATTTTGAAGGCTTTAAACCGACAATTAGAAAATAATCTTTGACTTTAATTAAATTTTGAAGGCAAAAGTCAAGTATTATGATTCATTTGTGAACTCGAATTAATTTTCGGGTGTGCCCCTGTCATATAAAAGGACTGAACATTTGCCAATAAAATGCGTTGCTTTAACTTGTCAATTATAAACATTTAAAGTTTGAAATACTATTCAGCAGAACTTGGAATTTTCTTTGTTTCTTCAGGAAAGAAAGAAAAGTGTAAAATTACATATATTTCAAGCGAGTCATTAAACTGGCATCAATTATTTTCAATGAAAAATAAAAAAAATTCATAAGCTATTTTTAAAAGTCTTGAATTTATTTAGTAAACCATTTTTTTTTTTTAGATAAAGCTGAATGACTGAAAAAAAAAAAAAAAAAAAAAAAGAAAAAACTGTCAAATATGAAAGTAATTAATAAACGTTTCATGTTATGAAACTTTTTATCAGTTATACTGATATTTTATATTCATATCATTCTTGCTTTCGACATGTGAACAATTTGCAGGGAGACAATGAATATTAACGTTAAATATTTGCATGTGTGCAAAATAACCCATACAATATATTTTCTGATTAAATCAGATTTAGATTAGATTGCCTTTTATCTTTAAGCAGATAAAATTAAATGTGATTTTCTTTATTCAACCTGACGGAATTTCAACTCTGATTTGTGCATGATTCATACAACAACATTAAAAGGTGAACTACACGTACCAGAGTTTATGAAAAAAAAAAAAAAAAGAGGAAAAATAGAGTGAATTCAGATGTCCATTCAGAGGTTTGAATTGAACGCGACTGATCTCCATTTTTATTCATGAATGATTATAAAGGTCAATCGGCAGTCAGATGAAATTCACTGGCCAGAAGTGCTGGAGGGAGTTGTATTGGAAGTACTTCTTTCTGAAGATGATATTAAAGAGGGAGAAGGTGGGGCTAATGTAGATGTATGAGGGGGGCTCAGGTTACCAATGAAACTGGAGACAGCCACTTGGTCTCGTTGCGACGAATGTGATAGGTTTGTGTGGTACGACGGGCGAGGATGGTTTATTTGGTTTTCTTCACTACCACATCGACTTTCTCCACTTCTCTGTTGATGCTGCTGTTGCTGATTATGATGGTGGTGGTGGTGATGATGATTTGGTGATGTTGTTGAAGACGATATATTGTGATGGTGATGATGTGGCAGTGGCATCACGTGCCCTGGCATAGAAGAGACATTTGTTGCTTTCATTTTGCAATTGTTGCGACGCTGGTGTCGCAAAAGATGATCTTTACGGTAGAAAGTGTACGCACAAATGTCGCATTTGTACGGGCGTTCACCAGAGTGGATCCTCAGGTGCAGTTTTAGATGATCACGCCGCGAAAGACCTTTTCCACAAACTTCACATTTGTAGAGTTTCTCTGACTGTATCACCTGTTCATGATGAGGAGGGCGGCACTGGCTACAATCATGAACAGCTGCACTGTAATTCCCTCTATTATCGGTGTTGTTGTTTCGATGGTTGCTACCATTGTTGTTGTTGTTGCAATTGTTCGGAGAACAACAACTTGGAACACCACGATTGCATTCAGCACAGTTGTTATTGTTGTGCTGAGATTGTTGATGTTGGGTATTTGGGGGATGAGGACTCATGGGAGTCTGATGATGGCTGCCAGGTCTATCAAAATGGATGATATTATTATTATGGTAAGCTGTGTGACTATTGCTGGTGTTTGAAGACGACTGAGTTGAGGAGCTGGAATAGACTATTTCACTTTGAAGGCCGTACTGAGCTGGAGACGAGGAAGTTGTGGCAGATTTTTCCATGGTTACTTTTTGTGAACACTCTTATCAAAACACAGGTGTAGAATTGCAAACGATGAATAAACTTATCTAAGTTGGAAGGAGGTAATGATGGTTCAATGATTCAATGACACAGACTGGCGACCTGGGTGTCTCAAGTTCGAATCCAATTCGTTCCACAAAAAAATCACTTTCACCTAAGATGTTGGCAAGCTTCACGTGGTCCCTCCTGTAAGAACATGATGTCTTTCTAGAAATAATTCTGACTAGAAAAATATCAAGGAAACCAATGCTAACAATAGAATCTCCGGATTCATACGATGATGATGATTTTGATCTCAATTGGGATATCAACTCTCCGTTTTGGAATTTTTAAACCAAGTAAGAGAAATGTTACAAACTTTTTTTGCTCATCTTCAAAGCAAGATGTTTCCACATGTTTCGCAAAAGTTACAATCAATTCTGGTTTTCTATCAAATATCTTTGACAGAAGGGTTTCCTTTCTAGGATTCTGTTTTTATTTAGTCAGATGAAAACAATAAAATTACTTCAAACTAAATATACTTCCATACATTATGTTTTTTTTTTTGCTTTCCATTTCATCAAAAACCATCATTGGAATGTATAAACTATGCCAGAAAAAGTATCTTGTCATTATAAGTAAAAGTTTGTTGAAACTTTAAAATGAAAGTCCAAGACTGCGTCTGTATGATTTTAAAAATATTTATAGTATATTTTTTAAATGTATCTGATATATTTATTAACAGCCTACCAAATAAATATACATTATATATATATATATATATATATATATGACTTGGAACCCCAGGGTCCTGGGTTCAAGTCTTGTCTGGTTCAGCTGTGCTGATAAGTTGTATGATGACAAAACATGTGTCTGTAGCTAATATATTTTTAAAAACTGTATGTATATCTTTTGATGTAATTAATAATTGATAAAATGAAGATATAGCTTTGTTAATAGAGTGAAACTATTAAACTTTGTCAGCATCCGAAAAATAGACGAATATTTATAGCTTATTTTCAAATGTATCTGGTATATTTATTAAAAACCTACCAAATATATATATATATATATATATATATATATATATGATTCAGGATCCCAGCGTCCTGGGTTCAATTCTTGTTCAGCTGCATTGATAGGTCATATGACAATGAAAAATGTGTCGATATTTTATATATTTAAAAGAAATATATATATGTAGATACATATATATGAATGTATATATCTTTTAGTGTGACTGATAAGTCATAAAATGAAGATATAGCTTTGTTAATAGAATTAAACTATTAGAATTTTCAGTATGTGAAAAATAGATGGATTCAAGACTTCAGTCTAATTACTGTGATTAAATATAAAACCATTATTTTGGTCGAGAAGAATTACTTAATTTTCTGTAAATCACCAATTCTTCATTTCTTTGAATCTGTCTCTGGTTTCGAGCTACAAAAAATATAGAAACAGAAAATAAGTATTTAGAAAATAATGCAAGAAGAATTTTTTTTTTAAATATAAAACAAGGATTGTATTTGTCCAATTTAATAGTAAATTATGGCTACACCAAATATTGTTTGAATCAATCAGATGCAACTTTTCATCTGAAATAGAATGTTTTGCAGGAAAGTTTAAAAATTATGCAAGAATAGCAAAATAAGTATGTAATAATAACAAAAATAATTTTGTAATATCAGCCAAAATAATGATGTAACAATAACAAAAGAATTATGTAACAATAAAAACAGAATTATGTAACAATAACAAAATAATTATGCAACATTAACAAACTAATTTTGTAACAACAAAAAATAATTATGCAACAACAAAAAATAAATATTTAACAATAACAAAATAATTATGTAACAATAACAAAATAATCTAAAAATAATTATTCAACAGTAAAATAAAATACTTTCGTAATAACAAAATTACTATGTACTAATAACAAAATAATTTTGTAATAATAACAAAATAATTTTTTAATAATAACAAAATTTTGTAATAATAACAAAATAATTATGTAATAATACCAAAATAATTATGTAATAATAACAAAATTATTGTGTAATAATTTTTCCATTTTTATAGAACATCAGCATATCTTTTTTTTCTACCTCTACTAGGATTGTCCCATTCCATAAATTTTTAACTGCTTTGGGTGTTAATTTTGTAGAAATTACCCTTTGTATTAAAAATGGAGATTGGGATGTTTTTTACTGCTTCCAGAATAATGAATCTCAGGAAGTTTTCTCTATTTTTAGTGTCTGAATCAGCGTGGTTGATTTTGTTGCCATGAATGTTTTTTTTTGTTTAAATTCATCGTCCCTGCTCTCTATCCATCATGGAGTCCAATTTAATGAGAAATATAAGGAGGGGAGGGGGACCCATTTGCCTTTATACGACAGAGATACAGGAGCAGTATACTCGTATTCCAAGGGGTCAACGAGATCTTGCTCTTCCTTCTTGTTTCACTACTCAAGAAAATAGTAAGAAAAGTCTGGGGAGTACAACAATGTCATATAACCATTTTTTCAAATCGATTGATCATCGCTGTCACGTTCTAATTCAGTAGTTAGGAAGATATTTTTTGTGATACTTGTGTGTTTATGTGGATGTTGATTTTGTCTTCTGAATTAAGGCTTGACATGACCAGCCGACTGAGTGGATTGGGCCTCTCCGACTACCCGTCTAGCCCAGGTAAGGGCCAAAGTGGTATGTTGCAGGACTATGTCCTCTTTATACCTAGGTCAAGGTCTGCTGAACCACCAGGATTGCGTCCCAAAACATCACAGGTCACTACCCACATCCAACAGGTGGCCCCATTGAAGAACTTTTACTTTATGGTAGGGGGACAATCAGCATATTCTGATGCCCTACTGACTGGGTCAGAAAAGGAGGAGGGGAGTAAAAGAATGAAAGGAGGAGTAAGGATAGGGGAATGTTTGTTTTTTTGGTTTTGCAGAACATGATTAAGCTTTGCAAAGAGATAAACTGATATTTTAATGTACGGTGCATTTGAATCAGGAAGTCAATATCTTCAGCCAGTCTGATCTGGTAGCTCCAGCACCACATCTGGGCTGGTGCATCTAGCTCTATTCTCTCTCTCTCTTGGATAGAATCCAAAAAAGGTTCTCCAATCTAATAGGTCCCACTTTGTCAACTAGGCTCTAACCCCTGTCCCCTCACTGCAACATTACATCCCTGTGTCTGTTTTACAAGTATTTTAATGGAATGTGCTCTGATGAACTCATTGTACTTGTGCTTCCTCAACGTATGTATCCCCAACAAACCTGCTTAGCAGCAAAATCACACCCATTCACTGTTGAAGTAAATTCTAACTTTTTAGGGCAGTTAATCAAATTCTTTAACCAGTAACCCTAAATCCGAGTGGAAAGGTTACAGAATCACCAAAAAAGGTAGGAAATCTCTCCAATCCAAAGGAAAATGCAGTGGATTTAGTTCCCAAAGCAAAATGAATTTAGCTAATTGCTTGCTAGACTGACCTGGAAATGAGGAATTATTAAATTTATACATATAACTGATACCCCGTTCTAAATTCTATAATAATCATTTTCTTTTTTTCTGCCAAGTTTTTCAGGATGTTCACACGTAATCACCTAAAAAAAATAAAAATCTAATTAGGGGTGTGGAGGAGGACGGGATGAGTGATTTAGTAACGGATGTTAATCTTTAATTTACCAAAGAATTTTTTTTTTTTTTTTTCACAATTCGGACACATCAATGGAAGTAAATACTAAACGTTTGTGTTCATTTTTCAATAAGAAAAGTGAAAAAAGGGTTTGTAAAACATTAAATGATATGCTTGGATTCTCCAAATTACTTTTCTCATCTGGAGTGTTATTTGCTTTGGCCACTGTAATCTCCGACTTTCTTCGGGTGTATCTTGTTGAACTCGGGAATCTTTCTATTGAACTTGGGAACTTTTTATTTCATCCAAATTATCAATCCTTCTTTCAAAAATTCAGAAACAAAATAAGTTTCTCGTTAAATTTTACAAATAAAGCATTTAGTTTATTTATTTATTTTTGTTGAAAATATAAAAACTGGGGAGGGGGAGCAAAGTATAAAGTTATAAACTGAACATTCATCTTTGTCTTCAAGAATAGTGTTTATCTGTATGAAGACACACACACACACACACACACACACACACACACACACACACACATACATAAATGACTTTCCCTGACGAACGGTTTCTACCAAACTCCTGTTAATTTTTAATCTGCAGACTTGAAATTTAATATATAGGGGATTTAGACCTGTGGAACAAATTTGATTTGATTTTTAGCCGGCAAAAATAGTTGCTAAGGGGTCAAAATTGAAAAAAATTTGAAACTTAGCAGGCGTAAGTAAAGTACTTTTCTATACATGCGCAAATATACATTTATAGCTTTAACGTTATTTGTTTTTTTGTTTTTTTTTGTTTTGTTTTCAGATTTATATGCATTAGAACATAGTACAGATGATAATAAATAAGATTGGAGAGTTACATGTTCTCATTTCAATTCTACCTGATTGATTTTTTTTTTAATTTTTGAAATTACTACTATATACTGGATACAATATAATAATCAAGAGGGTTTTGGCTCTATAATAATAATATGAAATCTGCATAAATTAAAATATCATAGTTAAGTGTATGCTACACCCAGGCTAGGCCAGGTGGCCTGCTCATTTCTCCCTTTTCCGTTTCTTGCTTCCTTAAACAAAACTGTCACTAACTGTTAAATAACTTTTTTGATGCAAGCATGATTAATTTCATATTTTTAGTGTCCTTTAATGCAACTGACCTGCAAAATTTATTGCATATTTTGCAAATCTCTTCCTTCTGATGAGAAGAATTGCATTTTTCGAAACTCCATGGAATATGGTTTTTCTTGTTTATTTGTACTCCTTGTCAGATAATTAAATTTTTCATTACCTTTCTTACAGGTTTATAAGTTTTTTTTTGAAAATTTGAATAAATTTTTAATAGGATTTTTATGATATATATATATATATATATTGTGACGTCAGAGCAAAACGAACATTCTATCTCTCTACCTCTCTATCTATCTATCTGGCGTCAAGACTTACTTTCTATATATATATATATATATCTCTCTTCTTAAAATCTAATGAGCCAGACAACCCCCTCTCTCTGTAAATGATGTGGCGTGGCAGACACTTGGCTGAGGGAAGTGGGACAGAGGTTGGGTGTGAATATCGCCGTAACGGGCGGAAATACGTCGTCATGGCAACCAGACAGCGAACATTTGTGGCGGGAAAAGCGGACCACGAGGGGATTTGAAAATAAGAAATAAACAGTTGGCAAAAAGAAGCGATACAGCCCGGTGTACAAACATTATCTCCGAGAATCGGACCCCATCGAAGATTGAGATTTGAATCAATTGAATTGCGGATGATTATTCAAATACAATCGTATTGTCGATTGAACTCAACATTTAATCTGATTGAGATTTGAATTAATTAACTTGCGGATTATTATTTAAATACAATCGTATTGTCGATTGAACTCACATATATTTGTCTTTGGAACTAAGATTCAAGGAAGAGATAGACTTTCACCATCTCAACTTTTTTCTTGGATATTGTGTTTGCAAACTTATGATCCGTGTTTACCCTAACGGACAAAACAGATAAGTTTGGCCTATCTCATGCCAATATCTTTTCTTATCCACAGACTTTTATACATATTGTACTGTAATTGCATGTCGCATACATCTGGCAAACATCCCCCAAAATACGTCTATCTCACTCATTCTTTTTATCGGAGCTTTTTCTTTTTCCTTTTTTTTGTATATAAAAGTCTTCCTTGAATTTTAAACTTTGATTGAGTGTTTGTTTCGTCATTCATTGCTCTGTTGTTCCATTCCCCTTAATGATATGTTTCGATGGTTGATCCGACATCCGACGATTAACCGAAGATAATTATGAGATATTGGATATAAAATAAAATAAATTTTTGTCTCGATCTGATTGCCAATCAATTCGGTCATCCATTAACTGGGTCGTGACAATATATATATATATATATATATATATACGATCGTTTTCTTCAAATTCTATTTTTTTTTTTTTTGTTGTAGAGAAAAAAAAAAATGGTTAAAAAAAGTTTATGAGTCAATGTCTCTTTGATTCTTTCCAACTCCAAAAAAAAATTTACAATGAGGACCTTTACAAGTTTTCGGGTATGCTAAAAACGAATATAACATTTAAAAGTGGCGCAGAGAAATAGTTTTCAAGATATGAAGAAATTAATTTTTCAAAAAGTGGGGATCACTTTCCTATGTAAATTTAACTTAAAATGCGCATCCAAAGTCGCATACATTTATTATTATTCAAAAAGTCGCATCTGTTTGAAATTTTGCCAATAAAGAATTCAACAAGTTTCAAATCTCAAACAGATGCGACTGCCACTTTTTAAATAACAGGTATTTATTTAAGGCAAATAAAATAATAATATATATGTTTTAAAAAAAACTATTTTTTTGGATTACTGGATAAATATCATCCAAAGCGAAATAAAAAAAAGTTTCTTGTTCCTTATAAGCGCCGGTTAAGTTTGAATAAAATAAAATATGTATTATATACGTTTGAAATCAAAAACAACACATTATTACAAAATAATCAGACATTTATTTTGTTTGAAAATTATGTTGAAATTCATAAATATATTTCGAGGCAAAGCTTCATCTTCAGTATGTCTTTGTTTTTTGCCATGTTGTTGTTGAGGCAGATAATCAGAAAAAAAAAAGACACTAATGATGAAGCTTTGCCTCGAAATATATTTATGAATTTCAACATAATTTTCAAACAAAAATGTCTGTTCATTTTGTAATAATGCGTTGTTTTTGGTTTCATACGTATTTATTTTATTCAAACTCAACCGGCGCTTCTAAGGAACAAGAAATCTTAACGTGAATCCCGCGTGACCTAACGCACCGTTCCGAGATTAAAAAAAAAAAAAAAAAAAAACTACCAAACAAACGGACTTCTACTTTCTGATTATCTGCTCAGCAACAACATGGCAAAAAAAAAAAAAAAAAGACATACTGAAGATGAAGCTTTGCCTCGAAATATATTTATGAATTTCAATATTAATTTCAAACAAAATAAATGTCTGATTATTTCGTAATAATGCGTTGTTTTTGGTTTCAAACGTATTTATTTTATACAAAAAAAAAAAAAAAAAATGTTTTCCAATGTTAAAAACCAAATCAGTAAATGTGTACTTTAACTACAACATAACACCGACCAATAAAAATTAGTTTTCGGGGTCGCCGACAACGAATCTGATATTCAAACCCGTCCCAAAATTTACCGTTTGCATGGTATTAACCCCTGAACTCTCGCACTATTTTGTGCCAACTCACCGCCATCGTTTATGCTATTCTTACATGATGCGTCCGCGCATGGACGCGCGTAGTAAGGTGACTTGTCACATCGCGTAAGAATTTTTTAGCAGACATTTAAAATAACAGGAAAGTTTTCCAAAAAAAAAAAAAAAAAAAAAAATGTGGTTAATTTTTCTGTGTAACGTAGTTTTTGATGCTTTTTAATTGATCTAAAAATTTAAGTTTTCACGAGCGATTTACAAAAGCATTTTTATTTTTCGTCGTTTTATTATTATTATTATTTATTTATTTTTTTTTTTGGAGGGTGGAGGGCCGGAGGGGTTATTCAATTTGAATTATAGAACTTGTACAACATTTAACAGGTGCTTGTGTATCAGAAATTTCGTGAAAATAGTGAATAATTCCACCCCATCTTTCCAAGCTTATAACTCCTCGAAAAATGTAATTTAAGCCCTAATTTTTTTTTTTCAATTAAAAGGAGCAAGGACCAAGGTTTTATTAAAAAAAAAAAAAAAAATGTGTTTTTTTTTTTTAAAAAGGTTTTAAACTTCGGACTTTACAGGTAAATTTCTAAAAAACGGATTTTTTTTTGTTTTAAATTTGAATATATTATTTATTGACCTTTTCTCTTCAATTTGTGATATATAAAACTATTCAACATAAATTAATTATTTACTTTTTAATAGACATTTCAAAATGAGAGGCGTGAATTATTCGACCCCCTGTCTTTCCAAGCTTATAACTCCTCGAAAAATGTAATTCAAGCCCTAATTTTTTTTCAATTAAAGGAGCAAGGACTAAGGTTTCATTAAAAAAAAAAAAAAAAAAAAAAAAAAACAACAACAACGTGTTTTTTTTTTTTAAAAAAAAGGTTTTAAACTTCGGACTTTACAGGTAAATTTCTAAAAAACGGATTTTTTTTTGTTTTAAATTTGAATATATTATTTATTGACCTTTTCTCTTCAATTTGTGATATATAAAACTATTCAACATAAATTAATTATTTACTTTTTAAGAGAAACTTGAAAATGTGTGACACTTACACAAATGGGGGGGGCGTGAATTTAAAAAAAAAACGTTTGTCTAAAATATTATATTCGGTTTATTGGAAAGAACATAAAATTTCACATTGACCCTGAAAATATCGTAAAAATAGAATCAATATAAAAATTTTGATAGATTTTTAAAGTTTAAAAATTGAAAAATATTGAGTTCGGAAAATTCATTACTGTTTTAAAAAAAAATATTTCTATTACTGTAATAGTTTATTTTGGAAGTATAATCCATAAAGAAAATAAATAACCCACTTTTAACAGAGAAATTACGAGATTTTTATATTTTATTCGCAGTTTCGTGTTAGGGGTGTCAAAAATTCCTACAAAAATTCTGATACACCTCTGCAGTTTAATTTACCGTTTTCCCGTAAGTAACACGCCGACATACACCGAGCAGAACTGTTTAATTTTTCACAAAAATTCTGTTTACATTGGGAGGTAGAGCTGTGCAGGGGCAGGGGACGGGTGGTGTTGGCGCGTTACTTACGGAAAAACGGTAAATTAAACGGCAGAAGCACCTGTTAAATATTGTACAAGTTCTATAATTTAATAACCCCCCTCCAAAAATAAATAAATAAATAAATAAAACAACGAAAAATAAAAATGCTTTTGTAGACCGCTCGTGAAAACTTAATTTTTTAGATCAATTAAAAAGCATCAAAAACTACGTAACACAGAAAAATGAACTACTTTTTTCTTTCTTTTGTTTTTGAAAATTTTCTTGTTTTAAATGTCTGCTAAAAAAGTCTTCCGCGACAAGTCATCTTACTACGCGCAATAGATTTTTTTTTTATTTTTGGATTCAAAAATAAAAACAACAAAAGTAAAATAATATATTAATGTTTCTTCTTTTAATCTTTAACTTACAGATTGTATTTTTATAGCATTTTTTTCTTTTTTTTTGCCAATTACAATATGTTTAATATCACATAAAAGTTTAAATAAAAACTTATAATTGTTATTGATTGACGCACCCTCCCCTTCGCGCAGTTGATGGTCACGGTGCAACGCGGTCGATTTGATCCGACTTTTTAGTTGTTTACAAATATTGGTTGTTTATGTATCTATTCCAAAATAAAATTAAATTCTTACAATGGTTTCGTTTATTAAATTGTTAGGTGAAAATACAAAATAGTTACAAAATACCCTGCCTATGTTAAGAATGGCTTTCTAAATAATAACATTCAGCGCGTAATGCCAACGAGCCGAGCCGAATACGGAATATTTTCCACTCTTCGGAATGCTCCCTTTTGAAGGGTCTTGATTTCCCTCATATTAAATTGACTTTCCGTCACAGCCAGTCTTGGTGGAATGGTTCCCATTAAATCTTGTAACTTTGTGTCTCTCTCCATCAACAATGTGAGGACAAGAAAGAAAAAAAAAAATCAAATTTTGATTGCGACATGACATTAAATATTCCGATTTACTTGACACGAGAGCGGAGTTAGACACGAAGTCGGTTTTTAATGCGATGGAAAATCCAGCTCCCCAGAAATGGGCACTCACTCTGGATAGGAACAAAAATTAAAATTGTCTCAGTCTAGAAGGATTTCTTCCCCACTGACCGAGGACAGAAAAAGTGAAGTGTACCATCAGAACAGATATTACACTTTGTTCCTTGCCAAAAGGAACAATCAAGCAAAGCAAGGAAATAAAAACAAAGATTTTTTTTTTTTTATTATTTTCTGAGATTTTCATTCGTCACGCGCCGGTTCGTTTGGGAAAACAAATTCGTAAAAGTTCAAAATTATGAAAGTAAATTCAATTTCAAACTAAAAAGTATAACTTTTTTTTTTTTTTTTTTTTGCTACTTTAGTTTCCATTGGAATAAGGTATCCCATGTAACCCTTCTACAACCAATCAACCACTCCATGTTTCCGATGAAAACATACTGACCTGGATTGAAAGAGAAACGCGCTCCCATTTCATATCATCCAACAATCTGTATATATATATATATATATATTTTTTTTTTTTTTTTTTTTTTTCTTACTAGCAGACCGGCGACCGCTCATCATTGCCCGGTCGTAAAAATACGCTTAAACATGATATTTTGATTAATGCAGATTTCATATTTACTATTATATTATATTGGACCCAATATATAGTAAGTATTTAAAAAGTTAAAAAAAAAAAAAAAAAAAAAAAAAAAAATTACCCATGTGTGCGCACTGCGCCAGTGCGCCACCACCAAGAATCGAAACCAAAACGTTTAGCTTACGATTTATTTACTTTTTCCTTTGACGTCAGTACCTGAGCTATGAAGACATGTTTGCTGCAAGGCTAAAAATTAAAACAGACTAAAGCAATAGTTATTACGTTAGGCATGCATTATTCATAATGCCATCGTTCAACCTTCAATTGGCAAATACCATTTCAGATAAATAACCCTGTCCAATATATTACATAATGTTCACACTTTTGCACAGATTTCCTCCGGCTAAAACCCAACTATAAAGTTTCGCATGGGTTCGAATGCCCTATATATTAAGTGTCATGTCTGTAGACCAAAAACTGACAGATGAGGTTGGTAGGCAAAATTTTTTTAAACAAATATATATACGCATACATAAATACACATATATAATAGAAAGAGGTTTGTGTTTACTATAACATTTTTATACAAATATTAAACAAGTATAAATCATGTAGAATATCTGCATGAATATAATTACACATAATAGTTAACTAAAGATGATCATCCCATAAGAAAACCGAAAAAACTAATAAAGAATTAATTAAAATGAATGTTTAAAAGAATATGCAAATTAGTTAGACCTTTTGCCGATGTATGCAATTCCCTGACTGATATATAACAAAGTTGTATTTTATTTTTTATCCAAACAAGGATGTCATTTGAGACGAACGAAGGAATTAAAGGGCTGAACTGCCCCGGCAGGGGGTAACACATTTAGAAACAAAATACCTTATTTTCTCTTCACGTCGGGATTTTTCTATTATTTAGTAATGATTTGCTCGAATTCATAAAATATAAATAAAAACTTACCCTTTTCGGCCACGAAAACATAGCAATAACTTTTTTTTTTTTTACATATATATAATCATATTCATAGTAGTATAATCTTTCTTCGTGTGATGCTGCTTTGCTGCTTAAAAAAGGGGGAAAATAGTGTTTGCGTGTGACTGCAGATTTAGAGCACAAAGAGAGAGAAGGGGAGAGGGGGAAAAACATGTACTTGTTTTTCTTTTTCTCTTAAATTTGAAGGGTTAAAAAAGAAAAAAAAAGAAAGTTGTCCCTTCAGAAGAGACGTCTGCTTCTCCGAGGAGGGGGGAGGGGGTCCGTTTTTGTTTGTTTGTTAGTTAATTTCTTCCCAACTATAAGAGGTTGCAAGCTTCATCGAGCAGAAGGTAGTCTATATAAAAACACATGGTAAATCGAATATTGGGCGACGCACGGACAGACACGATTTTTCCTTTAATTTATTTACAAGCGAATCACAAGCAGCAAAAAAGAAAGGAAGAAAGAACAGCGGAGGAAAAGTTACCGGTGTGGCGGCATTCTAGTCCCTATGAAATAAAACTCCACTTCAAGAATAGTCAATTTATTTGGCGATAAAGGGTTATTTATAGTTCTCTCCCACTGCAAAAACTTGGGCACCAGGGTCAGAAAGTAGGATTGAGAAATTAGCGTCCCCGAGGAGGGGCACTCTGACTTGGAAAAAGTGCCTGGGCTGCCCCGTCGACATTATTCGGTGAGGACGCCTCAGGCGATTAGCAATAAAGTAACCCTTTCTCAAAGCGAGAAGACAAGGCCTGGGAGGGTGGACCTCCTAGCATTACACAGACTTAAACTCCCACCTCAAAATCAACAGGGACTGGATCATTACAGGAATGGTCTAATCTTTGGTGATTTTTTTTGGCTGAGGATAAAAATCTCTAGTCAAAACTTATCATCACTGACAGTACTGATGCGAAACGAAACTCAGACGCGAAAATCTGGCCCCAAAATTGAGCATCCTTATCCTTAACCCCCGAAAAACACTCTTGGTTATGAAAACTGATATGATCGATTGTTAGTTTATTGAAGTTTGAACTACCTACTTTTCTGCGTTGGGATTATATTTTAAGTTCTTTGATATTACAGGGGCTCATCATACATATGACAGGCTGTCTGACCTGGAGTGTTATAGTACCTGTCAGGGTTCCATCTATCTTTCCCAGGAATAACACTAAAATTGTTTTCACTGTTCAAACCTATCTTTCCCAGCTTTTTCTGCCTATCCTATTCTGATCAACTACCCCCTTTTCAAACTTCCTTAGTATGACATAAAACTTTATGCAGCGATGAGACCTCAATCTGGCAGATATGGGGGTGGGTAATGTCACTGAAAAAATAAATAAATAAATAAAATAAATAGAAAAGAAATAAAACTCTGACTCAGCATTTTTTTTTTTTAAAAGGCAAAAGGCTATAAATGACAAAGCTCTCTTTGATTCTCTCTCCTCTGATCTCAAACGAGTGGTTCAGTGGTGGAAGACGTGGCTGGCTACCTTTAATGCATCTAAAACCAAACTCTTATCTTTACATCATCATTAGAACTGCACGCCTGTGGAACTCTGTTCCATCTGCATGCTTCCCACCAGACTACAACTTGGATGTCTTCAAGTCCAACGTAAACAAATTCCTGATGAACCGCCCCCTTAAGTAGACACTTTATTAAATATCCACACTAATGTACTGTACTTACAATAACCCTTATCCCTGAGTGGCTTCTGGGCCTTGATAAGTGGTGACCACCTTGTAAAAAAAAATTAAAAATGGGATGCATTTATACGTGGTTCTTCCGATAACGCATTTTATTATTTTTCCAAAGTCCTTTTGCACACGCATGTGCTTTCTAAAAGTTGCTGTCTCCTTGGTACCTGATGCTGGCGCCAGCCAATGCTTTTTCGCTCTGGTATTTATACGTCCATCTTCCCTCTGCGCACTTTGCTTCTTCTTGGAGTATTTTTCTCTCCTTTTCTTGTGATGGATCTTCTCAACTACATATGGTAACAAAATATTGTGACGTCGACAAGAAGAAAAGGAACACAAACACAAATGAAAAACGTTATAAAAACTTGTATTGATAGGAAAGAAAAGGACGAAAGAAAGTTTCCTTGCAAAAACTGTCACATTTTGTGGAACTTATCTGTAGGATTCGTCCTGTTAATGATGTATGTTTCCTGTGGAGTTTTAGTCGGGTTGACAAAAAAAAGGAAGTCTTCAGTTTTTTCTGTGCTGCAGTTGCTGTCGAAAATCCTTACACATATTGAATGACTGAGAGAGCTGACAGACATTTGGTGTCCTTGAGGCCCCAATAAGCAAAAGAGGTAGAGAATTTGTAAAAAGAAACACTCTCATGGTGTTGGTGAGGATCTAAAAGGGAAGACTATGATTGGTTGTTTTTCATCCAATGAGAGGGCACCTCGTTAGTGACTTCTTAATAATTCCAATAAGGGCGAAGGTGTTGTACCTCTTTTGCTCCTCTCATAAATAAATCAACCATAAACAGGTCTGTGTTCAACATCCGTGTGAGGGAGGCTTGGGAGCATTCAACTTGGCCTTCCTGAGCCGAATCTTGAAAGAAGAGTGTGTGTGAAACTCCATAGTCAAAGCCGCTTTTCCCGACCTCAGCCTCGAACACCAGGTTGAGATGTGTCGAAAGCCGTGGAGTGACACCTAGTTCTTGAGAGAGTGTAGGGCCACACTAAGGAACCTCCCAAAGTCCAGCAACTTTTCATGGCTCACTAAAAAGGAAATCTACAAGGAATTGGTGAGGGGATCCACCGACGATCTGCTCTTTGAGCATTTGGGGTTGTCAAGAGAGTAGATCTGCCCGTGGTGGAACTTGGCGCCTGGTTCAAGTCATCTCACCAACTCTGAGTTTTCCTTGACCTGGCGATTGGCCTGAAACACAATGCCCCTCAATACCATACTGAAAAGTGCCAGACTGGCGAAGTCATCTGGGTGACGTTGTTGCAAGACACCAGAATACACGTTCTTTGAATGCAGCAGACTCAGACCTTACAGGGCATATGTCAACGAGGTGACAGCTTGCATCGATCCTAAGCCACCTTGCCCATTGGATGTGTCCTACGTCATCCACAGTGCCAAACCGTTGTGGAATAGGGAGAGACGAATGGTGTTTCTTGCGATCCTGGCTGTGACTAGAATGGTGATATGGACGTCTAAAGTGCAAGAGAAGAGCAGGGTTGAATCCTTTGCTGATCAAGATCTGGTCCCTTTCTTCAAGCTCCAGCTAAAGGTAAAGATCAGATGTGATAAGAAAAGATTACACCCCACGGCCTGTGACCAAAGATGGATCAAGATAGTGAGTCTGTGCATGCGAAGAGATGCCAAGTTGGAGTTTGTGTTCCCCACCTAAACATGGTGCCCATGACTTCAGATCTTGCTGGTTTCCAGACCTCTAAAACAAGTGCTATTAGCTAGCCGAGTGAATGGCCCCCTCCATCCCTGATAGGAAACCTCCAAGATACTCACACTCCGATTTTTACTTTTTTGGCCCCGGCCACCCCAATACGTGATCTCATCTTGGAGTATCTTCATATATCCCCATACCACCCCTTTTTTTCTTTGATCCCATCTAGAATTCGCCCCCACCTGCTTGTTTTTGGGCCCCATCACACCGGAAAACTGGGTTGTTTACCATTTAAAGAGGGTTGGGAGGGTCCTACTAACACCTTATTGTTTATTGTTTGGATTTTTCCCCCCATCACACGTCAATGAAATAAACAAACGAGTATATTATATAGTTTTATTTCTATTCAAATTTTATATTTACATTGTATCAAAAAAATTATCATATTTACATTGTATCAAAAAGAAAAAACATGATTTGGGATTCTTGTAGGACGAACCCCCCCTCCCTCCCCCGGTGTGTTTGAGGTATTGTAGCGAATGAGAACTTTAGCTAGGGTCAGCATAGACAAGCAAAGATACAGTGACGAGGATGACCATAGACATCTCTCCAATTTTTGAGTGGCCTTGTGCCTAATTTTTTGTTTATTCTTTGTTTCTTGCCCATTACGAAAAATAAAAAATATATAACTCATCCCCATAGTTCATGTATGTCTACTGCGTATGGTCTACATTTCATAAAAAAAGAAAACGGCCCAGTTTTATTGAAACCACCATAAAAATAAAGTGTGGTTTAATCCAAAAATTCAGTATCCAAAGTTAATACACCGGAAGTGGACACGGTTTAGCTAAAATATGGAATGAAACAGAAGTCATTAAGCGTGTAAAGAAATATGAAACCATACGGAAATAATTTTAAAAAATTATTTTAGTTTTAAGACTCCTTGTGCTATCGTCAAAAAAAAAATAGTAAATATTTATTTTTTACATTTCTATAGTTTTTTTTTTTTAAACACGTGTTAGCATGAAATGATACTAAAAAAAAGAATGACAATTTTTATTATTTACATGTGTTAAGTTTCGGTTCCATAATTCAATTGAAAACAGCTACCGTGTTTGTGCTGTCACACACACACACACACACACACACACACACACACACACACACACACACACACACAAACTTTCATTGATTTTAATTTCCCGCGCATTTTCACAAAAAGAAGTTCTTCAAGCAACGACATAATTTCAAATACGCCCACGCGCTTTTCTCACAACAACAAAAGCAAAATGGACATATTTCTAGCGGACGTAGTTGAAGGCAATACCATGTGACAATATCGGCCAATGAAAAATATTAGAAGATTATTTTTTAATGCTTTCCCAAACCAAATATCAGCAGCAGCAATCTTTTGCTGGAATCCAATTCAAAAAGTATTTAACCGCAACAGACATTCTTTCGCTCCAACTTGACACAAGAACATGTCTCTTGTTTTCATCTCATCGTTGTGTTCAAATCTGTCGAAACCATAATTACACACGTCACGTGGGCATCCAAAACAACCACACTTATGCACACACGCACCCATTCCATACATTTTCTATAAGAATTAATAACAACGGACTACTTTCCTCATGGACTTTTGAATAAGGCGAACTTCGCCAGTTAAAACACAAACAATAAGGACATTATTTTCACAAAAAACATTCACCTTCCAATCTTATTATTTTAACGAAGGACTTTCATCTAACATGATCTTTTAATCTTAGTTAATTCCACAGAGGATTTTCACCTAATTTGAATATTCTAACCTCAATGATTTCACAAGAACTCTTACCGGCGCATTTTAAACGAGAAGGAGGTGTTATTGTGTTTTATTTCTTTTTTTTATTATTATTTTGTTTGGGGCAGAGGAATTTAATTTCTCTTAAATTTCTTTCCCTCTGCATGTTTTATGATACATTATTTATGACAAAATTATGTGATAAAATTTGTGAAAGACGTTTTATCTAAAAATTAAAAAATATATATTAAAGAAAACTGTCTAGAAATGTAAGAAAATAATTACATTTATTTTATTTATATAAATATAAACTATGGAAGCTTAAATTATGTTTTGAAATAATATATTTCTATACGAATATATTTTAAATATTAAAAAAATATTTATAGAAATGTAAACTATAGAAGCTTAAATTATGTTTTGAAATAATATATTTCTATACGAATATATTTTAAATATTAAAAAAATATTTATAGAAATGTAAACTATAGAAGCTTAAATTATGTTTTGAAATAATATATTTCTATACGAATATATTTTAAATATTAAAAAAATATTTATCGAAATGTAAACTATAGAAGCTTAAATTATGTTTTGAAATAATATATTTCTATACGAATATATTTTAAATATTAAAAAAATATTTATAGAAAAGTAAACTATGGAATAAATGTCATTGAATTATTTGGATTATTATCCTCATCTTTTAGTTGTTGTTCTCACGACGTTTTGGCCAATTATTCCTCTCACCTGTCAGGTTAATCGCGACGGGATAGGAATGTCAAATCCTCCAACTACATCCGCAGCAATTGCTGCCTTCAATAGATGTTGTCATCTCACCACGGTTTGGTCAAATAATTCTCTGACTGGCTTTGGGTGGGATCGAAACCGCTACCTCCAGACAATGCTCACCTGGAATCGTAGATATTCTGATAATAGTTCAAATAATTAAATAAAAATTATACAATTTACTCATCTCCAAAATAATTCCAAGCTAATTCAATAATTAATTATGGAAGTTTAAAATAACGTTTTGAAATAAAATATTTCCATATGAATATATTTTAAATATTAAAAAACAAATGTAAAAAATAAAAGTTTTTTTTTTTATTGTTTCTTGATAAAACAAGAAGTATTTCCATATGGTTTCGTATTTCGTTTTACTTTTTTGTGATTTCCATTCCATATTTAGCTAAACCAAATCCACTTCTGGTGTCTTAATTTTGGATAATAAATTTTTGGATTTAACCTGAAGTGTGAAGGTGACAAGCAAGATAATAACAAGATATAACAAATAACATTCTCAAAAGTTTGCACAACATACTAGACTTACAGGAATCAAGACATTTGTAGAGGAAACGATCTTAAGGTCAAAGGTCACCTAAATAATCACAGTCCTCTACTTGTATAAAAGCCAAATACGTCCTAAAATGTAGTATTGTTGCCACATCTGGCGAGGAGCCGCTTGAAGCACTCTATTCTGCCAAATCAACTTCGAAATCTGATAGGTAATGACATTTTCTCTTTCCTCGAATCTCTTTCCCACAAAAGAGACGTTGCAAACTTGGCTCTGCTCTGTCACTGTCTGAGTTTCAATCTATGCTCCCCCCTACAACAAACAATCACAAAAATCACTCAACCCTTTACAACAACTATCAACAATTTCCCCCACTCTCTATCTGTGCCTAAATCAAAATGCAAGTTTCATAAATAAAGCTTCTTTCCTTGAACTACCTGCCTGTGGAATTCTGTTCCGCTAACCTGCTTTCTGGTTGACTACAACATGGTCATCTTCAAGTAACCAAATTCTTGTTGAGCTGTTCTCTTAAATAATCAATTTCTACCAAATTTCCATCACGATACACACATTAACACGTATTCTCGAGTGGCTTTTAGGCTTTTAGAAGTGGTGATTCCCTTGCAAAATATAAAGGATCTCACAAAATGTTGTCATTGCCTATGTCTAATTATTCACTAGAATGACATTATCATTTTGATGACGTCATCCACTGTGTACAGTGACAAACAAGCAAAATCCAAAGAGATTTTTAGTAGTAGGTATATAGATATAGATAGACTAGCATGGTGAACCAACATTGCCTGGGATTGAATGATGATCAATGAATATTTCACACTCCCATATTTTTTATTGTCATCGAAATTGATGAAATCGCCCATTTTTCAATCAAATCAATTCATTGCCTGCTCTAGTTGGGGATCCATCACACTGCACTGGAAGGAATCTCACATGCCTCTGGCTATGACTTATTTCACAATACATTGTAATCTACATTGCACTGTAGAGAACTTACTGTTAATTTTATAAAATTATTTTTAGATATAATGGCTTAAATTAAAGTTTCAAATGCAAAGGTCAAGTATCATTCTCCAATTGTGCTCTAAATAAAAACATTCATTTCAAACGCACCTCTGTTATATAAAAGAACTTACTGTTGATTTTATATGCCGAACCTTTCTACTTGTGTGGTAATAAAACTTCTCAAATGCACGTTTCTTTTGTTTTTTTTACTTGGGAGTCACCATTTATCAAGACTTGAAGACCACTCGAGGATAAGGATTAATGAATGTAAGGTGGTAGTGTAGTAATCGTTAATGGTGCAGATTGGGTAGAATTTTGTTATTTATTGGTACGCTCAACAAGAACTTGTTTACATTGGAGTTGAAGGCTACTATGTTGTATTTAACCGGGAAGCAGGCCAGCAGAACAGTATTCCACAGATGAGCAGTTCTGGGAAAGAAGCTTGGTTCATGGAATCTGTGTTTAGATTTAGGCACAGGTGGAGAGTGAGGGAAATCATATATAGTGGTTGTAACTAGTCGAGTGTTTTTTTGTGAGAGTTTGGCAAGAGAGGACCTTAGATTGAAGTTCAGTCGAGCACCTGCCATGAAAATAATGATAGAACAGAGACAGGCATGCAACATCTTTTCTGTGGTAAAAAGATTGCAAGGAAGAGAAAAGGACATCACCTACTAGGTTTCGAAGACTGGATAGGACGTGCCGAGCAGCTCCTGCCCATATGTGGTAACAGAACTCATTTTTAAGATGTACCTGGCTCTTATACAGATAGAGGATTGCATTGGCAGTGAGATACCTACTGGAGCGGTAGAGTGATCCGACTATTTTTCTAGCGATCTCGGCAACATATTGGATGTATGTGTTCCATTTCAGATCAGGACTGAAGGCCAGTCCCAGAAGTTTGTCAAGGCATGAGTTTTCCAAGACGAGAGCCATTCATTTCAATTGGGACGTGGTAGGGGTCAGAATGATTATGATGAAAAGAGAGAAGCTTGGTTTTTGATGCATTAAGATCAACCAGTCACCTTTTTCCCCCATTGCACCACGTTCTCAAGATCAGAAGAGAGAGAATCAGAAAGATCTTGATTATTGTTGCCATTTATAGTGTTGCCATAGATTGTGGTGTCATCTGCATAGATGTCTACGTATGATCTAAGAATGTGATTTGGGAGATCGTTGATGAAGATCAGGAAGAGAGTTGGACATAGGATGGAACCTTGAAGAATGCCAGCTTTAATACTGTGAATTTCTGATTTTTGCCGATCAATGACTACTCTTATAAGCCTACTAGAGATAGGCTTATAAGAGTATAATGTGATGAGAGTATTTAATAAATGCAACTTGTGAAGTTATGCTGTGTAAGGTGTTTACTAAAGTTTTGCATTGTGTTGTGCCATTGTACAACCAATGCTCATTTTAACAATAGATATAGAAATATGTCACTCCTTCAAAATATTACATCAATAAATTAAAAACAAGAATGATAAAACAACAAAATATTTTGGTAATTATAATAAGGCTATCTAATGGCATTAACTTGCGATAATTAACAAAAAAGAAAAGTTAACTTACTATTCCTAACTTTGTAAAATTGAATAATATGTAATGATTTTCTTTCACATTTAAATTTCTTTCTGTTAAACAGTTATTCTATTAAAATGAATGCATTTCAATAATTTATGCTAATTAAATATTTAATTTGTCAGTTTTGCATATTATTTCTCGACTTTTTTTTTGTCATTGCTAGCTTTGCATCTGGAAAATCGATATTTGATTCTGACTATCCAATTTTACTTTTTTTTCCCTTCCTCCACGATTTTTATAAGAATAAAATATATTTTGATTTAATTTCTTAAAAAGAAAGTGCATGTTTCGGCTAGAAAGATTATTTAAATGGAAGTATTTTTCATTATTGACCAAACAATAGAATAATAAATAAAAAAAAATTGACACTACTGTCACATGTTGAGATTGTGTGTACACACACATGCAGGTGGTCAGCAAGGTAAAATAACCGGCCAATGAGTGCAGATCTGTTAAAACTGATGTCGCCAAAGGTGAATAGGTCAAGTAGTTCACCCCACAGCTGCCGGGGTTAATCATCTGCAAGAGAGTAGGTCGATATAAACAAGTGAGATAGCAGAGAGAAGAGTTGTTCAACCCAGCTACATCATAGAACATGAGGTTTTAAAATAAACACTAAATGTTTAATTTCTCAAAATTACTTGTATACCATAATAGTAGGTAAAATAATTTAATTTTGGCTAATTAATTTTATGTTGTTTCACTGAAATGATACATGTGATAGCCTCTCTCTCTTGGGCAGTCCATCGATTTCGATGATGATGCGGCAGGACTTTCACCTATGGAAAGTAGGAATAAGCCGCTTGCCCAGTACTACTAGCACCCTCTCTGCTGAAAGCAAAAGTACAGAGGAAAGGATAGGCAAGATAGTCTGCACACATGCAACATGTAATCAGCCACATCCGATGGCTGAGGCAGACACGAGTCGAGTTGTACATCACCCTTGTTGACCGTGTCAGCACTGCAGTGCTGGTTCATCCGCTGCGCAAGCCGTTGGGATTCCTTCCTCATCCTCCAAGAGCATCGTTGACCAGGCTTGGATTTTTGTGACCCTAAATAGGGGGGCTACTGGGTACTACACCTTGCCCAAGGTGACCCAGCACTGGAACGACTAAGGGGTAATGACATTCTCTCCAAAACTCTGGAGCTCCCGCACCAGGGCTTCATTGCCGGATGTAGTTTTATGTCATACTCAGGACTGACATGTGATAGTACTATTGTGACATTGGTAAAAAAAATCTCATGTAACTCACTTTCCCTATCTACTTGCATCAACAATGGAGGAAACGTTAGACACAATGTCGTTTTTCATACATACAATCTTTATTTTTATTCTATTTCAAAATAAAACCTGGTGCTACCAGATCAGGCTGTCTGAAGATATTGGCTTCCGGAGACGAAATGCATCTAACATTGATGCTTTTTGTTTTTCTACTTCCTTTTGTAAAACTTAATTATGTTCTGCAAAACCAAAACTAAAAACAGCGACACACCTTTTCCCGACTTTTCCTTCTTCCCGTTTCCCCTTTCTCTTTCTATCTCCCTCATTTCCTGACTTGTTTCCTACTGTTTTCTCGAACATTAATACTGTAACCCTTTTCCTTCTCCCATTGCAAAACTATTTTATATTCTGCAGGGCAGGGAACAAAAACGATAAAATCGACTATAAAACAACCAAACCAAACACTACAAACTAGCGATTGAAGATACAAAGAGCTTGAAGAATAAAAACCTTCCACAAAATAACTTGATGCAACATGAATACTATTTTCAAGATAACTGGATTCGGCATTAAATAACCTGAAAAGGGTTGATATGCCATAAAACAAAACAACCAAACCAAACCATCAAAACAAAACACGTGATCTGTCAACTTTTAAAACTAATGCAATCGAGGAATGATTAAAAAGAACAGTTGAAATTTGACCTGATGATGCAATACTTTATCTGTTTGATATTAAATTTTGTAGATTATTATTATTATTACTATTATTATTATTATTATTGATTGTTATTATTATTATTATTATTATTATTATTATTATTATTATTGATTATTAGCAGCAGCAACAAAAACAACAATAATAATAATGATGAACCTGAAGAAAATCAACATAATACCAATAATTGTAGGAGCATTAGGAACAGTCCCAAAGAACTTGGGAAGAAGGCTATGTGAAATTGGAATCGAGGGGAAGACTCAGACTGTACAATGGATGGCAATGCTGAAAACAGCTGAAATCTTAAGGAAAACCCTTGAATATATCACAGAGCTAATCCACACGAGCGACAAACACTTATCGGACAAAAAGAAGTTGCAACAGAATTAAAACAGAAAGATGCAACCAAAAAATTTGAAAACACAAAATTATAAATTGACTACCCTACCCCCACCACCAAAAAAAAAATCTGTAGAGTCAATACTAACTAGCACCAAACAGTTATGAACAGTCAAAGAGGATGGACAGACCAAAGATGGAAAGCACTGGCCCAACCCCCACTGGATGGATGCAAAGAGGACTCGAACCTTGGGGTGGTTTACTGCCATCCAAATTCCAGTGAAGACTAATGGGCATTGGCAGTGAGAAATCAATTACAAGCAACTGTTGCAATAATGCAAATTCATTTTCAAAAGTTATTGAAAGAGGTGAAGACTACTGGAAATCTGAGGAGACTTTTTGTCACTCAGACTCCAGGGAACAGCACCAATTGTTATCAGTGAGCAATCACTGATGATGATTTGTGTAAAAAATAAAAAAGTGAGTTGTTGATAATAATAACAACAACAATAATAATAATAATAATAATAATAATAATAATAATAATAATAATAATAATAACAATGATAATAATAACAATGATAATAATAATAACAATGATAACAATAATAACAATAATAACAATGATAATAATAACAATAACAACGATAACAATGATAATAATAATAATAATAATAATAACAATAATAACAATGATAATAATAATAACAATAATAACAACGATAACAATGATAATAATAATAATAATAATAATAATAACAATAATAACAATGATAATAACAACAACGATAACAATGATAACAATGATAATGATAATAATAACAACAACAATAACAATAATAACAATGATAATAAGAATAAGAATAACAATGAAAACAATAATAATAATTACAATAATAATAACAATAATAATAATGACAATAATAATAATAACAATAATAACAATGATAACAATGATAATAACAATAACAAGAAGAAGAAAAATCAAAATAATACAAATATAATAGTAGGAGTACTAGGAACAATCCCGAAAACTTTGAAAAAAAGAATGGGAGAAATTGGAATCAGAGGAATGACTGGAAGAATACAACAATCATGAAAACAGCTGAAATATTAAGAAAAATCATTGAATGTGGAAACTAACGCACAGGAGCAACAAGTGCAGGCCAGACAAACTGCTGCAAAGGCAAAACATGAAACACTACATGGAACCGAGAACACTGAAGCCGCATATTTATATGTTCTCTAACCCAACCCTACCCCCGTTCTCCCATTGCCTCATTACTACCCTCGCCCCCAAAAAAGGGCGAGACCAAATAATCAAGTAGTCAAGGAAGAAGGAAAGACTGATGAACTGACCAGACTTCAGCCAGATAAGTGCGAAAAGAACTGGGACCTTGGGGAGGCTTATTGCCACTCAAATTCCAGCGAAGACCAATAGCCGCTGCCAACAAGAAATCAATGACAAGCAACTGTTGCGATAATGCAAATTTATTTGCAAATGTAATCAAAAGAGGTGGAGAGTACTAGAAACCTGGGGAGACTTGTTGTCACTTAGCTTCCAGGGAACACCATAGGCTGTTTTCAGGGAGAGATCTTTGATGTCCTGTGTGCAAGCTCCTTGTGAGCCAATAAAAACAATCCAAGAAACTGAATCTCTAATAATTGCAGCACAAGATAACTCAATAAGAACCAACCATATCAAGGCAAAAATCAACTAAACACAAAACAACAAATGCATACTTTGTGGACAAAGAGACGAAATGATAAACCATATAGTAAGTAAATGCAGCAAACTGGCCCAAAAGGAATACAAGAACAGACATGATCAAGTGGGAAGGGCAATACACTGGGAATTATGCAAACAACTGCATCTGTGGTACAAACATAAGCCGACAACAGTACTTGAAAACGAGAATCACAAAGTCCTATGGGACATGGACATACAAACTGATAAATCCATCCAAGCAAGAAGACCGGATGTTGTAATAATCAACAAGAAAGAAAAGTCCTGTCAAATCATAGACTTTGCTGTTCCAGCTGACCACAGAGTGAATATAATAGTAGGAGCACTAGGAACAATCCTGAAAAACTTTGAAAAAAGAATGGGAGAAATTGGAAGCAGAGGAATAACTGGAAAGATACAACAAACAACAATAATGAAAACAGCTGAAATATTAAGGAAAACCCTTGAATATGGAGACTAAAACAAATTAGCCATATGGGAAGGCCATACAAACTGCTGCAGAGGCAAAGCATGAAGTGTTACATGGAACCAAGAACGTTGAAGTCGCATACCGATATGACCTCTAACCCCTCCCATTCACCATTACCATATCCCCTTCCCTCCAAAAAAAAAAAAAATAGTAAGACCGAGGAGAGCCCTAACCAGACCCCTGTTAGACAAGTGTGAAGAAAACTGGGACCTTGGGGAGTCTTATTGTTACTCAAATTCCAGTGAAGACTAATGGCCGCTTCTAGGGAGAAATCAATGGTAAGAGGCTGTTGTGATAATGCAAAGTCATTTGCAAATGTTATCAAAAAAGGTGGAGAGTACTGGAAACCTGCAGAGACTTGTTGTCACTCTGCTTCAAGGGAACACCACAGATTGGTATCAAAGAGATATCTTTGAAGACCTGCGTGAAGGCTCCTTGTGAGCCAATAATAATGGTGATAATAATAATAATAATTTGTGTGTGTGTGTGTGTGTGTGTGTCACCATAAACTGACACTACACCAAATAATTGAGGAGAGAAAGCACCAGCCAGAACTCCATTGAATGAGTCCAAAGATCTTACTTGTTTTTTTTTTTAACCAAGTAAGATCTGTGACTTACTTGTAGTTTCATTAAATACTTTTACATGCAAAATCCGATCCCTCATTTTGCTAATCCCTGCCCTCTGATGAGAAGGAGAGTATTTCTTCGAAACTCCGCGGATTAAGGACTATCCACTTATCTTGTGCTTCCTTTTTTAAAATTAAATATGTTTTAACTCTTTTTCAAGATGTCTTTTAACATGTTTTATTAATCATTTGTTCATATTATAAGTTCTATTTCCTTTTCGGTTTTATTGAGCTTTTACATCTGGTTGAGATTGCTTTACTTGTAAATATTAACTCTTTAATATTTATAATATATTTTAAGTTTACCATTTTGATTACCTTGGTAAACTTATTGTAATTTATAAATATATATATATATATATATATATATATATATATATATATATATATATATATATATATAGTACGGATTTTAAAAGTATGGAAAAAAATAACTTGAGTGCAATCAGTTAAAATCGAAACCAAAACATTTAGCACTCCAGCCGTATTCTCTACCAGTGTAGCTATCGAGACATAGGTAATAAAGATGTAATATTAAACGACTTGAAAAAATGAATTGAGTTTGAGCATGTGCAGAAAGAAAGAGAAATATGTCAGCATATTGAACCGAACATTTTGCATTTCAGCTTGTTGACATATCTCTGTACGCATTATTCATCCAAACAAAGATTTTACTCGTTCTAAACCATCCTTGGTGTATGATTATTATTTTCTGTTAATTTCAGTGTTATGTGACCAGTAGTTTAAGAGTTTATTGGTTAAATATTTACACACAGACGCACACACATACATACATCTACCGTTTTATTTATATAGATAGATATAACTAATAGTCATGGAAAATATCTTAATGTACATATGTGAAGTATTTTCAAATGAAGCCCCTAACCACTTCAGTAGATATCTCACTGCCGATACAATTCTCTACCTGTACAAGAGTCAAGTACGTGCTAGGATTGAGTACTGCTGCCACATCTGGGCAGGAGCTGCTCAGAGCACCAATCCTGCTTTGACAGAGTTCAAAACAGACTTCATAATCTAGTGGGTGATGCCCTTTTCTCTTCTCTCCAACCTTTTTCCCACAAAAGAGACGTTATGAGCCTGTCTCTGCTTTGTTATCGTTATTTTCATGGCAAGTGTTTGAATGAGCTCCAATCTTCAGTTCCCCCCTTGCCAATCTTTCACAAAAAACACTCGTCTAAGCAAAATCACTATCAATAAATTCCCCCACTCTCTATTGTTGCCTAAATGTAAATGTGGATTCCATGAACAAAGCTTCTTTCTTAGAACTGGACACATGTGGAACTCTGTTCTGCTGGTCTTCTTTCCAGCTGACTACAATATTGTCTGGTGACCTTTTTAAATTGAACACACAATTTGGTTTGTTATTAATCATGAAAATCATTTACTGAAAATTCTGCTGAAGATCGATAACCTTCTCTAGTTGTCAAATAATATATAAATTATAAAATTATATATTAATAATTAATATATAAATTATAAAATTATAAACAACGTAATTTTTTTTTAAATTCAATTTTCACCCCAAAACAAGGCACAGTGCCACTTTGAAGTAGGGAGCTACTATCGGGGACATAAGTTGCAGGGGCATTATGAAGGGAAATGAGTATCAAAATGTCTGTGCACATTACACTTGAACTTCTGCATGTCAGTACAGTTGGGAAAGCAGAATCCTGGAAGGGAGTTCCAAAGTCTTGCAGTTCTGGGGAAGAAACTATTGGAGTAGAAGGCCTTCTTACACCTAAGGATCTCTACTGTGAAGGGGTGGGATTTAGCTGCTTGTTGAATTTGTTGGTGGTATTTACATCGATGGGGGTACTAGTGCTTGTAGTTCGTCAGAGCATTCACCATTAAAGTACTTGTAGAACAGGCAGAGGGATTCAACATTTCGTTCATGGGACAGAGGCTGAAGCCTAGATGACAGTTTAGTTGTCTAGCACGGTAGAGAGAGCCCACTTTCTATGCAGCAGCCTTAGCAATGCTCTCAATGTATCTATTCCAGTTCATGTTCCCTGTAAACGTTAGGCCAAGGAGTCAACTTATGGTGTTAATAATTGTAAAAGTTGCGTTTTTGTTAAAAATTGACAACGAAAGAAAATTATTCAACTTCAGTACTTTCATCTCAATTGCCATTTTAGATCTGAAAATACAATATCTTAACATTATGATTTTAGATCTGAAAATACAATATCTTAACATTATGATTTTAGATCTGAAAATACAGTATCTTAACATTATGATTTTAGATCTGAAAATACAATATCTTAACATTATGATTTTAGATCTGAAAATACAATATCTTAACATTATGATTTTAGATCTGAAAATACAATATCTTAACATTATGATTTTAGATCTGAAAATACAATATCTTAACATTATGATTTTAGATCTGAAAATACAGTATCTTAACATTATGATTTTAGATCTGAAAATACAATATCTTAACATTATGATTTTAGATCTGAAAATACAATATCTTAACATTATGATTTTAGATCTGAAAATACAGTATCTTAACATTATGATTTTAGATCTGAAAATACAATATCTTAACATTATGATTTTAGATCTGAAAATACAATATCTTAACATTATGATTTTAGATCTGAAAATACAGTATCTTAACATTATGATTTTAGATCTGAAAATACAGTATCTTAACATTATGATTTTAGATCTGAAAATACAATATTTTAACATTATGATTTTAGATCTGAAAATACAATATCTTAACATTATGATTTTAGATCTGAAAATACAATATCTTAACATTATGATTTTAGATCTGAAAATACAATATCTTAACATTATGATTTTAGATCTGAAAATACAATATCTTAATATTATGATTTTAGATCTGAAAATACAGTATCTTAACATTATGATTTTAGATCTGAAAATACAGTATCTTAACATTATGATTTTAGATCTGAAAATACAATATCTTAACATTATGATTTTAGATCTGAAAATACAGTATCTTAACATTATGATTTTAGATCTGAAAATACAATATCTTAATATTATGATTTTAGATCTGAAAATACAGTATCTTAACATTATGATTTTAGATCTGAAAATACAGTATCTTAACATTATGATTTTAGATCTGAAAATACAGTATCTTAACATTATGATTTTAGATCTGAAAATACAATATCTTAATATTATGATTTTAGATCTGAAAATACAGTATCTTAACATTATGATTTTAGATCTGAAAATACAATATCTTAACATTATGATTTTAGATCTGAAAATACAATATCTTAACATTATGATTTTAGATCTGAAAATACAGTATCTTAACATTATGATTTTAGATCTGAAAATACAGTATCTTAACATTATGATTTTAGATCTGAAAATACAGTATCTTAACATTATGATTTTAGATCTGAAAATACAATATCTTAACATTATGATTTTAGATCTGAAAATACAGTATCTTAACATTATGATTTTAGATCTGAAAATACAATATCTTAACATTATGATTTTAGATCTGAAAATACAGTATCTTAACATTATGATTTTAGATCTGAAAATACAATATCTTAATATTATGATTTTAGATCTGAAAATACAGTATCTTAACATTATGATTTTAGATCTGAAAATACAATATCTTAACATTATGATTTTAGATCTGAAAATACAGTATCTTAACATTATGATTTTAGATCTGAAAATACAATATCTTAACATTATGATTTTAGATCTGAAAATACAGTATCTTAACATTATGATTTTAGATCTGAAAATACAATATCTTAACATTATGATTTTAGATCTGAAAATACAATATCTTAACATTATGATTTTAGATCTGAAAATACAGTATCTTAACATTATGATTTTAGATCTGAAAATACAATATCTTAACATTATGATTTTAGATCTGAAAATACAGTATCTTAACATTATGATTTTAGATCTTAAAATACAATATCTTAACATTATGATTTTAGATCTGAAAATACAGTATCTTAACATTATGATTTTAGATCTGAAAATACAATATCTTAACATTATGATTTTAGATCTGAAAATACAGTATCTTAACATTATGATTTTAGATCTGAAAATACAATATCTTAACATTATGATTTTAGATCTGAAAATACAATATCTTAACATTATGATTTTAGATCTGAAAATACAATATCTTAACATTATGATTTTAGATCTGAAAATACAGTATCTTAACATTATGATTTTAGATCTGAAAATACAATATCTTAACATTATGATTTTAGATCTGAAAATACAGTATATTAACATTATGATTTTAGATCTGAAAATACAATATCTTAACATTATGATTTTAGATCTGAAAATACAGTATCTTAACATTATGATTTTAGATCTGAAAATACAGTATCTTAACATTATGATTTTAGATCTGAAAATACAGTATCTTAACATTATGATTTTAGATCTGAAAATACAATATCTTAACATTATGATTTTAGATCTGAAAATACAGTATATTAACATTATGATTTTAGATCTGAAAATACAATATCTTAACATTACGATTTTAGATCTGAAAATACAATATCTTAACATTATGATTTTAGATCTGAAAATACAGTATCTTAACATTATGATTTTAGATCTGAAAATACAATATCTTAACATTATGATTTTAGATCTGAAAATACAGTATCTTAACATTATGATTTTAGATCTGAAAATACAATATCTTAACATTATGATTTTAGATCTGAAAATACAGTATCTTAACATTATGATTTTAGATCTGAAAATACAATATCTTAACATTATGATTTTAGATCTGAAAATACAATATCTTAACATTATGATTTAAGATCTGAAAATACAGTATCTTAACATTATGATTTTAGATCTGAAAATACAGTATCTTAACATTATGATTTTAGATCTGAAAATACAATATCTTAACATTATGATTTTAGATCTTAAAATACAATATCTTAACATTATGATTTTAGATCTGAAAATACAGTATCTTAACATTATGATTTTAGATCTGAAAATACAATATCTTAACATTATGATTTTAGATCTGAAAATACAATATCTTAACATTATGATTTTAGATCTGAAAATACAGTATCTTAACATTATGATTTTAGATCTGAAAATACAGTATCTTAACATTATGATTTTAGATCTGAAAATACAATATCTTAACATTATGATTTTAGATCTGAAAATACAATATCTTAACATTATGATTTTAGATCTGAAAATACAGTATCTTAACATTATGATTTTAGATCTGAAAATACAGTATCTTAACATTATGATTTTAGATCTGAAAATACAATATCTTAACATTATGATTTAATTATGACCGTTGTTATTTATTACCAAAACAGATGTTCTTGCTTGCCTGTCACCTCAATATGAAACATATAACCTTTTAAATAAAACCGTTTGGAAAAATAATATTTTTGCCATCCTAAAATGCGTTGATTAATTAAGTTAAATTAATTATCTCATAATTAATTTAACTTAATTAACACTTGCGTCAGCAAACTCCTCATCATGTAATACCAGTATGTCGAACATGTCATCTACGTTAAAAGTTATCTGGTTGTGTCATTGACTCCTTATATTTTGGCAACATTCTTTTTTAGGATGGACCCTTTAGTTTTGAAAGAAATTTATCTAATATATAAAAGGCAAAATGGGCACAAGCGTTTGTGTCTCGCGTCGGTTAGATTCCGCGGGAAGTTTTCGCATACTTCCCAGATCATAATATCTCGCATTTGCAAATGGGAATCGTCTCTATTCTTTTTTTTTGATCGAGTTAAAACAATTTCCCACCCTGCCGTCATCTCCAGTGTTTGTTTGTCTTTTTCGTATAAATAAAGTGAAACTATTGGAACACAACTGCCTGGCTTTCAGGTCGGATAGCATCTGTTCTGTAATTGGTCCTTGGTCAATGTAGGGGAAACCCTTCATACTGAAACAATTACTATTTATTTGGATACTGCCAGAGTGCCCCCTTTTTGAGCGAGCTGGTTATACCCTCCCCCTCCATATTAAAAGACCTTCTGCCTAATCTGCTTTCGTAGGAGGTTTAAAAGCAACGCCATTTTTGCTAGTTTTTGATTTTATTTGATTGACTGTGTTAAATTTGAACATTTCACACTTTCGGTCGCGTCATGGAGTTGTAGTAAGACGCAAGGTTTTCTTTCACTTTCTTTTCCACCTTCGCATCACGAGTTTGAGCCTGTCTGCCTGCCTACTACCACTTTCTTTTTTTTTCAACACACATCACCAAACACCCGGGTAACGCCGGGCACCCAGGTTAGAAAATAATAAAGGCCAGCAAGGTTTTCGTTAAAGTTGGTAACATTGTTAACTTATTATAACTTTTATAAAATTAACTATATTATGGCAAGGACAATAACACAACACATAATTTTAATTTTGTCGAATATTTCTATTAAAAGTAAACATCATTAAAAGTTTGAGGAATACTGGACATGGGATATAACATATATGGGATATAACATATATGGGATATAACATATATGGGATATAACATATATGTATATGCGAAGTGCCAAAATTTCAGTGGATGAAATGAGGAAAATAAATAAATATTTGGAGTATGTAGAGAAATTATCAAATTAAAAGATAAGGATAAACTCCTAAATGAGAAACAAGAAAGATCAATAAATTGTAGGCATTACAAATTACACCTCCTCAATCACTTATATACTCCTCCTCGTTAGGTCCTTATCAAACATGCTTTAAAACTACATATACTAAAATCCCACAAAAATGCACCTTTTCATTTAAATCTCCACAAAATTTAATATTGGCTAATTTCATTACTACACCATCTTTGTTAGTACCACTCCGGAAAACCATTTGATATGACTATACCTATTACTTTATATATATAACTATTTCTCTACATACTCCAAATATTGCTTCAACTCTTATACTATAGAAATACTATCATCTTTAATACGACTTAACCTAAACAAATAAAACGCAATTAATAATCGGCCTACACTTAAACTTTAATTTTATCTTTTTATTCTAATTGAAATCAATAGTTTTCTCTACGGTATTAAAGCACTCTTAACCATAACTTTTAAATCACCAACTGTAAACTCTAACTATTTTCAACCTCTCACAACCACCAAGTACATTATAAATTTAAACAATAAAGAATATGCGTTGTTATATAAAATAAACTTGCTGAAATATTTTTATTTGAATCTATTCAAAATGAATAAAAATATATATATATATATGCATGTATATATGTGGTGGCTTCCTTCAGTGTTGACAGACACACAGTCTTGACCCACTGTAAGGGTGTCTGTGCATGAAATTTTTGTGGCAAGAGTTGCGCAATCTCCAACCTCACCTCTCCTGGGTCGGCGTTCTTAAATAATATTTTTAAAAATTTAAAAAAAAAAAAAAATGCTTGGCCTTTTGGTTGGGGGCAAAAAGTGAGAAATAGACAATTTTTATTTTTGTTTCAATCCAGTTACCCCCTTTTTAAGGAGCTGAATTAACCCCCACATTAAAATCTAACCGTATGTCTAACTCTGTCCTAGTGGACAGACAAATAAACAAACAATTTTAAAAAATATATTTTTTTATTGGTTTAAATAATTACACAAATTGGCGGACGTTGTCAAGAGTGCCCCCCCTCTAAATTCCACAATTTTTACTTTTTTTAAAAACTTTTTTCATCAATTACAGACTTGTTTCAGATTATAAAAAAAATTGAAAAAAAAAATGTGTATAATTTTTCAGGTTGGGGTTCAGTTTTCAATTATAACGTTGTAGTAAATTGAACACGAACTTTGTGACCACGATGAATAGATAAATACATACATAGATTAGATGAATACATACATAGAGAGAAAGAGAGAGAGAGAGAGAGAGAGAGAGAGAGAGAGAGAGAGGAGGGAAAAGAAATCTTCCCTTTTTTAACCCCTCCGTTCTAACCCCTACCTTCCGAAAATTGTAATTTTCTTTTCATCGTGGTCACAAAGTTCGTGTTCAATTTAGTACAACGTTATAATTGAAAACTGAACCCACCACGTGAAAAGTTATGAATTTTTTTTCTTTTTCAATTTTTTTTATAATCTGAAACTTAAGTATATAATCGATTGTTAACAGGAAAAAAAAGTTTTAAAAAAAGATGAAAATTGTGGAATTTAGAGGGGGTGGGCACTCTCGACAACGTCCACCAACAAATTTAATATTGGAAAAATATTTCTGAAGTTTTCATTTTCTTTTTGAAACTATTAAATATGGCAATAAAACTTGCTTTTAAGCTTTTATTTAAAAAAGAAAAAAACTCTTAGTCTCTAAAGTTTTTTTAATGAAAAAAAAAAACAAAAAAAAAACGGTAAATTTTTACGACGTGCCCCAGATTATAAACACTCCAACCTCCTCATGTTAAGAACAGCTTTCGGAATAAACACCCCCAACCTCGAAAGCCGTTCTTAACATGGGGGGGGGTATTCTGAAAGCCGTTATTAACATGGGTGGAGGTGTTTATAGTACGCTGGGGCAGATCGTAAAAAATACCAAATGTTCTATCTTGGAGAAAGAAAACAAATATCTTCAATATTTCCTTTTCGTTATTTATTATCGAAAATATCGCCATTCCTGCTATATGGTTCTGGTTCGATCCGGTTGGTGCCCGGGCCGCGGGCCGGTATGGAATTCCGTATGAATTCCATCCAATATCCCTATTTACGTGCCTCGTCAGTTTTGATGTAGAAAAACTCCAGCTCCCCCAAAATAAAGCATTCTAAATATTGGGAACAAAACTTAAATTGCCCCCGTCAAGAAGGATTTCTTCTGTGCCCCAACCAAATGGCCGGGAAGTGTAGGAAATTCGGTATTATTATACAAACACCGTGACAGCGTTAGGGTTAGGGTTAGGATTAGGGTTAGGGTTAGGGTTTAGGGTTAGGTTTAGGGTTAGGTTTAGGGTTAGGGTTAGGTTTAGGGTTAGGGTTAGGGTTAGGGTTAGGGGTTAGGGTTAGGTTTAGGGTTAGGGTTAATTCGCTGTCACGGTGTTTGTATAGTTTTACCGGAAATTCGACGTCTGGTAACAATGAGGAGGCACAGTACAGTACACCCGACAATGTTGCAACTACTCAACTCCAGTCCAGTCCACTTACATTAAGTAAATATATGTAAGTAACTGTTGATACACCAAGTTTATGAAAAAAAAAAAAAAAAAAAAAGCCAGAAGAGCTTGGAAAAAAGTCGCAACTAAAGCATTTTCAATTAACAGAAATGTAATAACAAATATACTTTAGTTAACCGTATTAGCTGCCCAAACTTGACTCTACAACGCCACCGTCATAAAAAATATATTTGCGTATTAACAATGCGAATTCAAGTCATTTAATGTACACCGCACTATTTTTTTAAAATAGTATTTTAAAGTTTTACGATTTTTTTTTTAAATTAAATTGTTAGATGAAAGTACAAAATAGTTACAAAACAACCTCCCCGTATAAAGAATGGCTTTCTAAATAATAACATTAATATTTCAGCACGGTACAATAAGTGCATAAGGACCGTCATTTTTAATGGTAAAGGCGGATTTTAATAACAATGCAAGATACCCCCCTCCCGATTTGGACCGCCCCACTAATTTCTAGGGTGCCATAAAGCTCATCTACGATTCAACCGACCCAACGCCATTCCCGTATGCTAATTAGTCTATTTCTCTTTTATTTTATTTCTTCCTTTTTTTTTTTTTTAATAAAGATTTTTTTTCTTTTCGGTGTTAAAAAAATAAATACAAATCTTTTTTACTATAAAAAATATAAAACAGAGAAAATCACCCCCCCCCCCCCCAAAAAAAAAGTAGCGACTAGACAATAGAATTTTTGTTCTCGTTCGATATCAAATATTGTACAAAAAATCAAAATGTTTTATGTTGGATT
>NC_136502.1:116409846-116604846 GCF_053919585.1 Euprymna scolopes
TAGAATATATATATATACAATATATATATATATATACAATATATATATATATACAATATATATATATACAATATATATACAATATATATATACAATATATATATATATACAATATATATATACAATATATATATATACAATATATGTATACAATATATGTATACAATATATATATGTAAACAATATATATATATATATATATATACAATATATATATATATACAATATATATATATACAATATATATATATACAATATATATATATATACAATATATGTATACAATATATGTATACAATATATATATGTAAACAATATATATATATATATACAATATATATGTATACAATATATATATATATACAATATATATGTATACAATATATATATATATATAGAATATATATATATACAATATATATATATACAATATATATATATACAATATATATATATACAATATATATATATATACAATATATATATATATACAATATATATATATATACAATATATATATATACAATATATATATATATACAATATATATATATATACAATATATATATATATACAATATATATATATATACAATATATATATATACAATATATATATATATACAATATATATATACAATATATATATATACAATATATATATATATACAATATATATATATACAATATATATATACAATATATATATATACTATATATATATACAATATATATATATATATATATATACATTCTTTGTCTTGCTTAGAATAATAAAAATTCTTTGATATGAAACCCAACCACTTCATTTCATTTCAATGAGTTTTTTTTTAAATTCATTGAATTACAATTTAATATATATATATTACTCTGTTTTTTTCCTTCTCCACTTGCACATGGCACTCTTTCGAAAATACATAAATAATAAAAAATAAGAATGTTACTTGTTATCGTGCCAAAAGAAGTAAAAAATCCTGCTCACGTGATTATGTGTCTTTTTAAAACATTGACATACCCTTTTTATTTTTATTTCTATATCTGTTTAAGGTTTTTTTGTCAGTGTACTAGAAGGAATTCAATTGATTACAACCCTTTCTGCGTGTTCTTTACATTACAATAGTACAATCCTGAATCCAACAGCGCAATACTACACCGTTCAATACTTTAAATCTGAAACGAAGCTGTTCTGCTTGAAAAGGACGCCATTTTCTTCTTATATTTATATCGATCTTTTGCTTTAAAAAAACTAAAGTAATTACGTGTTTACTTTTTTAATATATCATTTTGCTGTTTTGGATTATTTTACTAAAGTAAGTAAAGCTTCATTATTTTTCAAAACTGTTTTTGTTTCTATGTTTTTCGATATTTCGTCGATATTATTTAGTAAGAGTGTTTAGCAGAAAAGCCAACAAACGACTACCCGAAAAAATAAATATACGAGAAATAAATGTTACCATAGTCAATAAAAGTTCAGTTCATGTTTTTTTGTTTTGAAATAGTTTTTAATGCTCTTTACTTGAAATAATTTCAGCGAACCGAAATTAAGACGAAATTGTAGGTGATAACTACTTAAATGAATTTTTATATAAACTACACATGCCATAATCGAATATTCCTCAAGCACAAAATAGCGGGAAACATTAAAATATGTTTATAAATATTCCGTACGTTGACGGAACTCTCTTAAATTGTTAACACAGAATGCTCAGGTGCCCCTCCTTCAAATTGAAAACGGGGCTCTCCATTTAAAAGTCGCTGCCATTTTTTTTTTTTTTTTAAAACCGGTTCGTGAATTAAAAAAAAAATTTTTTTTTACAAACTACTTAAAAATACCATAAAAGTAACTTTTATTGACTATGGTAACATTTATTTCTTGTATATTTATATTATTATATATATAACATTTTCTGTTTGTAAGAAAACATCATTTTGTTGGTCACTCTTAGCAACGAATCGAACCAAAGTTGATATAAAGAAATATATTTTCGCAAAAATTATCTTTACTTTCATCATAGTTTGCTTAGGGTAAAATCTTTGAGTATCAAAACCTATCTCTTTACAACCCCCTCCTTTTCATAACCTATCATACTTTCATCAATCACAGTCCATTTTCTGTAGGCTGTTTTTGAACCTCATCAATGATGGGTACTTCTGCTAGTATCTCTCTCTCTCTCTCTCTCTCTCTCTCTCTCTCTCTCTCTTTATCTATCTATCTATCTATCTATCTATATATATATATATATATATATATATTTATATATACATATAATTATATATATGTATATGCATGTATATGTATATATATGTAAGAGTAAATATTTTATAAAATATGTTAAAAACACTTTGAAAACTCTTTTATATATATATATATATATATATATATATATGTATGTATATATATATGTATATATTTATTATCTCCACAGTGATATTTTAAAAATTATTTTGGTGCTAAATTGTCCTTATTATAATTTCTTTATTTTGACTCAATTTTGTCTAGTATATTTTATTTCAGTCAGCCGTTAAATGCAAAGTTATCTAGAATAATCGGGGGGGGGGGATTGTTTTAGGATTACTACTTAACTTTTTCTGTATAAATATAAACGAAATCATCCCTCTCATCGTGAACCTTTCCCACCCAGTCTGCCATAAGGACAGAAACTCGAAAGCAAGTCAATGAACGAAAAGCCTTCAAACGCACTAGACGTGTCTTTTGGATAAGAAATAAGTTTAATGAATATGTCAACACGTGATATTCTCCGCAGCGGTATTTAAAAAATCATTTTGGTGCTTAATATCCTTGTTATGATTCTTTGGAGTTGTCTCTTCGATAAGAAAAAAAGTTTAATACCTTAAACGGAAATTACAGTAATGTATTCTATTTTCATTTCATCATAAAGATGGGAGGGGAATTTATCTTCAAATATCTTTAATTTCGAATTAAGAACCACGGACTTATAAAGTAAATATTAATAAGTCGTTTAACCCCCCCCCCACCTTTTTTTTTAATGAAGAATATACAACGCATTGTGGATGCGTTATCGGCAGCTTTCGTTATTCTCGCTTCTCCTTATTTGTCCCTCAGTCCTCATCTCGAATAAGTGATTTTCTGATTAAGGGTGAAAAAAAAACCTGCTTTCCAGGACGGCAGTACTTCATTAACAGTAGCCTGAGATGTCAGAAATCTCCTGTTTCTATGTCTATCCTTGTGGCCATGTCACTAGTAAGGAGATAAACGTTTCATCTGGGTTGACGTTATCCGCCTAATAGTCAGGGACCCGAACCTTGGATTAACCTGTCCTATCAGCAGGTGCAAAGTACTGGGGCTGCTGTATGGCCATCTGATGAATGGATTCTGGACCATGCAGTAGTTTCTGGTGGGGCCTCTCAATGCCATACTAGTGGGTAATTGTTACGGCTTTACCTTATCATGTGCTACAAAAAAAAACTTTCCTATCTTTTTTTCTTCTGCTTTCCCTCACTGTCCTCTTCTAACCAAGTCTGTCGACCTGTTCCACAAATCACAAATCCCCAACATGAAATATCTCCAGAAAAACTTACGAATAAACCTAGAACCCTATCCTCCAACATAGACCCCTACTACCATGTCTCCTTCTCAAACATCAGGAGTCTACGTTCCAATCTTCCAGAGGTTGAAACCCAATTACAGGAGACGAAACTGGACATATTCTTCCTAAGCAAAACTGGAATAGGGCCGACCACTTTCCTAGACGAGTTCATAATTAAAGGATACTCTAACTTAACATCTAAATCTGACCCACAAGATCGCCATGGGCATGGAATATGTGCCTACATTAAAGATGGCTTTCTATGTGGTAGGGATATCTCCAGGGAAGACCCTAATTTACCTTATATGTGCTACAGGGTTGCACTTGCGTACACCACTGCATTTATATTTGCCCTCTATCACCCCCACAACAGCGGAGTTACTCTCTTTAAGAGCATATCTGAGAAAATTGACCACATCATGTCTGCTCATCCTTTGGCTAACATCCACATTTGTGGTGACTTCAATATCCACAATGTGGAATGGCTGACCCACTCGAACAAGACAGATGATGAGGGAAGGTTCCGTCATGATTTCGCCATTGCCTATGACCTCACCCAGATTGTTCACGAACCCACCCATGTGCCCGATATTTCCAGTCAATACGCTAGCCTTCTAGACCTTTTCCTCAAAACTTCCCCTGAGCTATGTTCATGTTCTGTTCTGTCCCCTCTGGGATCTTCCGACGACTCGGTTGTATCAGTTAAGATAAAAACGAACTGCAATAAGTCTTCAGACGTACCTTTCCACCATACTGTATATCAATACTTTATGGCTGACAGGGGAGAGCTTCCGTACATTTATATCTGATCTAACCCTACATTCCATATTTAAAAAGAATGTGTCCTCCATAGTATCAGAGCTGACCGAATGGTTAATTGTAGGCATAGACCGATTCATGCCATCCAAAAAATTCCAACAAAAATCTAATAGCCAGCCGTGGTTCTCCCCAGAATGTGCTGCTGCCATCGCGCACAGAAATCACTTTTTCCATAGCTACCAACGTAATAGATGCACTGTGACTAGAGCTGCTTTTAGGACTGCCAGCATCCACTGTAAAAGAGTAATAAAAAATGCAAGAGAGCTATATGCTCAGTCCGTTAAATCCAAAGTAGCTGAGCAGCAGCTTGGTTCCTACCAGTTTTGGCAAATAGCAAACAGGATCCTGAACAGAAGCGTGTGTTCTATCCCAACCATCATGAATGGACCTGAGGTCATCTCGTCAGCATCTGACAAGGCCAAGAACTTTGCAGCTAATTTTATCCTATGCGACAAAGGCCATCAACTCCCCGTATTTCCTCCTATAACAGACAACACACTATGCAACATACAAATATCTGTGCGTGAGGTCACTAAGCTAATCTAGAACCTTAATTCCAGTAAAGCAACTGGCCCTGATGGCATTCCAATTATAGTGGTGAAAAAGCTTCAACCAGAACTTGCCCCCATACTTACAAAACTCTTTAAGCATTGCCTTAAAGAGAAGTGCTTCCCAACACCCTGGAAAATCTCATCAGTATGCCCTGTATTTAAGAATTCAGATGATAAGTCGTCTCCCTCTGAGTACAGACCAATAAGTCTCCTGTGTGTCATGAGTAAGTTGCTGGAATCCATATGAAATAGAGAAGTAGTCAACCACCTCAACAGAAATAACCTTCTTAGTGGCATGCAATATGGTTTCCGTTCTACCAGATCTACATTGATTAGCTTAGCGACCTCAAATATCAAAGGCCTTCGATAAAGTATGACATAAAGGCCTACTTCACAAGATTTCCAGCTACGGTATAACAGGAAATGTTTTCTCGATCATTAAATCAATTCTCTCTGATAGGCTCATAAGAGTAGTGGTTGATGGGCAAAAATCAGAGGCCCTCAGTATTAATGCTGGAGTCCTTCAGGGGGTCCATCCTGGGTCCAACTCTCTTCCTGATCTACATCAATGATCTCCCAAAACACATACTTAAATCATTCGTTGACATCTATGCTGATGATACGACTATCTATGGCAACACATCAAAGACTGTGAATGACAAAGTTCTCTCTGATTCTCTCTCCTCTGATCTCGAGCGCATGGTACAGTGGGAGAAGAGGTGGCTGGAAAAATAGTAAGATCCTTCTACTGATCCAGAAGATATCTCACTGCTGATGCAATTCTCTATCTATATAAAAGCCAAGGATGGAGTATTGTTGCCACATCTGGGCAGGAGCTGCTAAAAACAGTCTATCCTGCCTTGACAGAGTACAAAATAGGCTTCGTGACTTAGTGGGGGATGCCCTTTTCTCTTCCTTGCAACCTCTTTCCCACAGGAGAGACGTTGCGAGCCTGTCTTTGTTTTATCGTTACTTCCATGGCAAGTGCTCGTCTGAGCTCCAATCTCTAGTCCCCCCTCGCTAATCTTTCACAAAGAGCACCTGTCTAGCTGAAACCACTGTCAAAATTTTCCGCACTTTTTATCTGTGCCAAAAACGTAGATTCCATGAACAAAGTGCATGTCTGTTGAACTCTGTTCCATCTGCCTGTTTCCCACCTGACTACAACCTGGATGTCTTCAAGTCCAACATAAACAAATTCCTGATGAACCGCCCCCTTAAGTAAGACACTTTATCAAATCTCAACACTTACATACTGTACACGCAAACACCTTATCCCCGAGTGGCTTCCGGGCCTTTATAAGTGGTGACCACCTTGTAAAAAAAATGTGTATATATATATGTGTATATATATATATATATATATATATATATATATATATATATATATGTATATGTCTATATATTATGTATATATTTATACTTTTATATGTATACTTTTTATATTTTTTTAATATTATATTTATGTATATATTTATATATATGTATATATTTATATATATGTATATGTATATATATGTATATATTTATATATATGTATATGTATATATATGTATATATTTATATATATGTATATGTATATATATATGTATATATTTATATATATGTATATGTATATATATGTCTATATTTATATATATATGTATATATATATGTATATATTTATATATGTGTATTTATATATATGTATATATATATATATGTATATATTTATATATATGTGTATGAATATATATATGTATATATTTATATATATGTGTATGGATATATATATGTATATATTTATATATATGTGTATGGATATATATATATGTATATATTTATATATATGTGTATGGATATATATATGTATATATTTATATATATGTGTATGGATATATATATGTATATATTTATATATGTGTATGGATATATATATATGTATATATTTATATATATGTGTATGGATATATATATGTATATATTTATATATATGTGTATGGATATATATATGTATATATTTATATATATGTGTATGGATATATATATGTATATATTTATATATATGTGTATGGATATATATATGTATATATTTATATATATGTGTATGTATATATATATGTATATATTTATATATATATGTATATATATATGTATATATGTATCTTTATATATATATATATGTATATGCATATGTATATTTATATATATATGTATATATGTGTATGCATATATATCTATATATATATATATATATATATATATATATATATATATATATATATATATATAATATAAAGCTGAATGTGTGTGTGTGTGTGTGTGTGTGTGTGTCTGGTCACGAATAGGCTCCTATATGGTTGACTATTTTAAAAAACTGATTATATATAATGATAGATGTATCGAGACACAGGAATGGGTATGTTTGATCTGGCACAACGGTTGTTCATTAAAGTTGTGGGGTCTGCGTTTGCGCCTGGTCCACAAAGTATGGAAATAAAAAAATTTGAAAATTAAAAAAAAAACGTTTACAAGTGTTTTTGATATAGATGTATATAATAATACTTTGATAAGTATGTTTTAACTTAAATAGGGATGATATAATAAAATTGTAGCGTCTGCGTTCGCACCTGGCCTCCATAGAATGGAAATAGGCACAAACTTTAATAAAGACTTTTCATAACTATCTGCGTAAGTATACTTTGATAATTATGTTTCAGTTTGAAGAAATATGGTATAATAAAATTATTGGGTGTTCGTTCGCGCCTGACCTCCATAGAATGGAAATATGTCACAAAGTTCAACAAGGTTTTTTAATATGGATCCACAGAATATTGTGATAAGTGTTTCAGTGTGAACAGGCATGGTATAATGAATTATGGGGTTTATCTATTTTATTTTTACTTTCATCATATTTTGCTTTGGTTTTGATACCCCTAAATGCGAAGTTATCTCTTTACAACCCTTCCTTTTCATAACCTATCATACTTTCATAAATCAGAGTCCATTTTCTGTAGGCTATTTTTGAACCCAGTCAATGACGGGTACTTTTGCTAGTGTATATATATATATATATATATATATGTGTACATGTGTGTGTGTGTGTGTGTGTGTGAAAATTTAGAATTAAATTCAGTAAATTAAAAAATTGTGACAAATTTATTATTCATCAAGGAATACAAAAATTTAAAGTTGTTTTTTATTTCTTGGCAAATAATAAATTTGTCATAATTTTTTCATTTACTGAATTTAATTCCAATTTTTTTTTTTCATTTATATTGTTTCTCTATCTCGTATATTGAAGTTTTTTTTCCTGATTGGGATTGTTTTATTGATATTGATATTTATTTAGACTTTAATTTTACAGCATTATACAAGCAGTAATCTGAAAGTATTTCCAAATTTCTGTTAAAATACATACATACATACGTGTGTGTGTGTGTGTGTGTGTGTATGTAGTTAGGTTATCAAAGAGTATATCTTTAACAAAAACTTATCAAGATAAAAAAGCTCAACACTGTTAAGAGGAGCAATCAAATACATTAAGTAAAAGCTGAATAATAAAATGATAATTAAATCCTTCTTAGATTAGAGAAAAATCCAGGTTGTCCTCGACGGTCCTACGTCTAAACAATACGATATAAATGCGGGAGTGCCTCAGGGGTCTATCCTGGGACTTCTGTTATTTCTAATATTCATAAATGACCTCCCTGACAAAATTGCCTGTGAGGTGGGTATATATGCTGATAACACCACACTCTATAACAGACACAACAGGAAAACAAATGAACACATATCTAAAGAAATGGCAGAAGCACTAGAGGATGACATCTGATCTGTAGTGGAATGGGGACATAAATGGATGGTCACATTCAGTGCTGCCAAGACTAAACTTGTTTCCTTTAATAACTACAAGAAACCTTCTCTGCCACCAATAGCAATGGTCAGTGACTCTTTATTTGAAAGTACATCCTTTTTACATCCTAACGCTCTCAGGAAACATGAGTTGGAACAATTACATTGAGAGTATCGCCAGGACCGCTGCGAAGAAGGTAGGTTCTCTCTATCATGCTTGAAAGATACTAATGCCCAAAAGTATCCTGTACCTCTATAAGGCCACCATTCGCCCATGTATGGAGTATTGTTGTCATATTTGGGCTGGTGCATCTGCCACTAGTCTATCGCTCCTAGACAAGGTTCAAAAGTGAGTTGCCAACCTGATAGGTCCTGAACTGTCAGCTAAACTTCAGCCCCTGTTCTATCGACGAAACGTTGCATCCCTCTGCCTTTTCTACATGTACTTTAACAGTGAATGCTCTGACGAACTGCAAGCACTTGTGCCCCCTCAACGTAAATACCCCCGACAAACCCGACAAGCAAATAAATCCCACCCCTTCACAGTAGAGATTCCTAGATGTAAGAGAGCCTTCTACTCCAGTAATTTCTTCCCCAGGACAGCTTTACTTTGGAATTCCCTTCCCCAACTGTACTGACATAAAGAAGTTCAAGTGCAATGTGAACCGACATCTTGCTGCCCAACTCCCTACACAGTACCCCTGATGCCTATGTCCCTGATAGTCGCCCTCTACAACAAAGTGCCAATATGCCTTGTTTGAAGTGAAAATGCAAAAAAAAAAAATTTTTTTTAAGTTGCATAACTTTATTAGAACATCAGAACAATAAGGAACATAAGAGAAAAAAAGAAAAAAAAAAACTCTTTAGACCATGGCATTTCGAAGCTAAATGCTTCTCAACAGGAGGGGAGAAGGGCCAGAATACATTATATATTTTGTAAAATTCTGATCCTTCTCTTAAATAAGAAAGATTTCTTGAATTTTAATTTCTTCCTAAGACTTCTTATCATTAAGTCTCAAGTTTTAGATATTTCCTGTCATCAAAACTGGGTAATTGATTTTAATCCAAATTGGAATAAATGTTCTAAACATAAAGTCTATTCTCATTATGTCTTGGCTTTAATCTTTATTTGGGTCATAAAAGCATATTCTCGACATTAGCCTTACCTCGCATTGAATCTGACAGATCAATATCTGATTTTGTCTACTCAGTTTGTCTTTTGTTTTCTTCTATCATGTTCTTTGCAAGGAAATAATTTTGCTTTACTCTTTTTTTTTCAAAACATACTTATTCCGATTAGGAAAATTTTTAGAATGGAGACATTTTCCGTTTATGGGTTGATTAGTGCAGGCCACATATGTAATTAATAAACAGAAATTTCTACATGGCTTCACTTGTGTCCAATTTTAGATAATTCTATTAAAAATTATTAGCCTACTTTTTTCTAATGTTACTTGAATATTATGAATATAATGTTTATGTTACGTTTACGTATGTAAGGATAGATAAACTAATTTCACTTATAAAACCTATAATGTTGTCTTCAAACAATGTTACAAGCAGCCTTTCATTTCACTTGGTTGCTTTTTAATCTTATTTTCTCATGAGCTGGATAATCCCGGCATTGCCAGGTTGAAACATATTGGTGGACGGAGGGTTTAGTCACGTACTATTAAAGATACACCAAATATCCTAAATCCTGATCCTGTTATGATTTTCCTGAAAGTGGACGACATGTTGGATTTGTGGAAACACATCCCTCTTCATCTATGAAAATCAAACAGGGAAATAACTTTCAAAGCTTAAAGGGAAATAATTCTTATTGCCTTATTTAAGCGTCTGTGTTTAAACGCAACTGATGTCAGTAATAAAGTAAATTAAATATAATTGAAATTAAAAATAAATTTAATAAATCAACTTTGATATTTTTCAAAATAATAATTAAAACAATTCTATTACTAATAATCATTAATAACATAGAGCTAATTATTAAAACAGATTTTTTTAATGTAATATATGAATAAGGTTACTTCTTTAATGTAGATTTCCTTTGAACAAATAGTATCTATTGAAATCATGATGGAATAAAAGTCTGTTTTCAGTATTAAAATTAATTTTTAAACAGTGTACATTTTTTAATTAAATTGTAAACAGATTGAAAGACAGGAATACAACTTTATTATAATAGATTATCAGAGGGAGGGTTGGGCTTTCCCCAGGCATAAAATACGCTTAAATATGATATTTTAATTTGTCCAGATTTCGTATATATTATTATAGAGTTGTGATTTCAAAAGTAAAAAAAAAAAAGTATTTTTGTATCATTAGCTAGAATCGAAACCAAAACTGTAGCATTCTAAGCTGATGACGTTACCACTGTACCAATGTGACACGCATATGAACTGAATAAAAATAAACTAAGATGAATGTACAAAATGTATAACAATTTTTGAAATTTTGATCCCTTTTTGACCCCTTAAAACTATTTTAACCAGCTTAAGACCCGTAAAAGAATGGCCCATAAAAATCAAATCATTTGAGGCCCCTAGCGCCACTCTGCGACTTTTAGTTTCGGGGGAGATAGAGTTTGAAAATATGGAGACAGACAGACAGACATAGTGGCTTTTCAAACTTCTCAGCTTAACGTTCACAAGGAACATGAGCTGGAACAGATACATTGAGAGCATTGCCAAGGCTGCTGCAAAGAAGGTGGGCTCTCTCTACCGTGCTAGAAAGTTACTTATGCCTGAAAATATTCTGTATCTCTACAAGGCCACTATTCGCCCATGTATGGAGTATTGTTGTCACATTTTACCTGGTGCATCTGCTACTAGTCTCTCACTCTTAGACATGGCTCAAAAGAGAGTCATCAACCTGATAGGTCCTGAACTGTCATCTAAGCTTCAACCTCTGTCCCATCGACATAATATTGCATCCCTCTGCCTGTTCTACAAGTATTTTAATGATGAATGCTCCAACGAATTACAAGCCCTTGTACCCCCTCGACGTAAATACCCCTGACAAACCCGACAAGCAGCAAAATCCCACCTCTACACAGTTGAGATCCCTAGGTGTAAGAAAGCCTTCTAATCTAATAGTTTCTTCCCCCAGAACTACTAGACTTTGGAACTTCCTTCTGAGTTCCTGTTTTCCCAACTGTACTGACATGCAGAAGTTCAAGTGTGATGTGAACAGATATCTCGCTGCTCAACTCCCTACATAGTATCCCTGCAACTTATGTCCCTGATACTAGCCCCCTATATCAAAGTGGAACTGTGCTTGTTTGGGGTGGAAATCGAATTAAAAAAAAATAAATAAATAAATAAAAAAGATATTCATTACTGCTGCATTCTTGATTATTTTTTATGGTAAACTTTTTACCCTAAAGCGTAATCGTTTTATGATGATTTTCTTATAGACTTTATCTAAAACAGATTTTCTACTTTTCGTTACTAATTTCTTCATTTTGTATTAAAGTTTCAATCCTAAGCTTTTTACATCTGAAAAAATAATAATCAAAAAGAAAATCTATTTTCTTTCTCTTCTTTAAGAAAATGAAAAATTGACACAACAATAAATGCTTTTGTCTAAAACAAAATAAATAATTACAAAAATGCAAGCACAGCGTTTTTGTTCATTATATAAATTTTTTATGCATTATATAATTTTTTTATTCATTATATAAATTTTTTATGCATTATATAAATTTTTATTCATTATATACATTTTTTTATTCATTATATACATTTTTTATTCATTATATACATTTTTTATTCATTATATACATTTTTTATGCATTATATAAATTTTTTATTCATTATATAAATTTTTTATGCATTATATAAATTTTTTATTCATTATATAAATTTTTTATGCATTATATAAATTTTTATTCATTATATACATTTTTTATGCATTATATAAATTTTTTATTCATTATATACATTTTTTATGCATTATATAAATTTTTATTCATTATATACATTTTTTTATTCATTATATAAATTTTTTATTCATTATATACATTTTTTATTCATTATATACATTTTTTATTCATTATATACATTTTTTATTCATTATATACATTTTTTATTCATTATATAAATTTTTTATGCATTATATAAATTTTTTATTCATTATATAAATTTTTTATTCATTATATAAATGTTTTATTCATTATATAAATTTTTTATTCATTATATACATTTTTATTCATTATATACATTTTTTATTCATTATATACATTTTTTATTCATTATATAAATTTTTTTATTCATTACGTAAATCTTTTATTTATTATATAAATTTTTTATGCATTATATAAATATTTTATTATATGAATTATTTATGCATTATATAAATTTTTTATGCATTATATAAATTTTTTATTATATGAATTTTTTATGCATTATATAAATAACATGTACCTTAGTTGCACATGGTCATTTTTTCTGTTAGGATGCAAAAATCAAAAATAATTTTTTAGTCTTTAAACTATTGAGTCAATTGAATTCCTGTCTTTATTTACACTTTCCCTCCCACCCATTTCAGTTATTTGGCAGATGGTCATTTGGTTTTGTTTTATGAAATCTAAAATTATTTCCACGCCTTAATAAACAATATATATAATAATATGAAAATATATTTATAGCAACTTCACTTCATAGAAACGTTTATATTTCATTCCCAGGGAAACCATCAGGCTAATTGTAACGTTAGGTAGCATTACACTTTACTTTAGTAATCAATAAAAACAAAACTGGAAATAAATAAATAAAAATCTAGGTCGGGATTTTTATCTATTAATTTATTTTTATTTCGGACTACTATTCTCATCTTTATTAGTTGTTGTTTTTCATCTCTTATTGGTTTGTTTATTCACAGGTGGTAATCTGACGAAGGCCAGAGGAATAGTGGGCCGAAACGTTGTGAATAAACAAACCAATAAAAAAAAGATGAAAGACAACAGCTAATAAAGATGAGAATAATAGTCCAAAATAAAAATAAATTAATATATATAATGCTCATCTCAAAAATGAATTCCAATTAAGGAATAATATATATACCAACCGGTACGGACCCGACTATGGAAGATCAGATAATAAATAAATGTGGATTTATAAGATCAACGAATCCAACCTTGATCGCCCTTTGGGGCCCGTGGCGCAGTTGATAGAGACATTGAATCTCTACAGTTCCAGATGAACATTGTCTGAAGATAGCAGTTTCAATCCCACCCAAAGCGTGCCAGAGGTTTACTTGGCCAAAATGTGGTGAGACGACAACAACTACGGATGGCAGTGATGGCTGAGAATGCAGTTAGGAGATTCAAAGTTCCTATCCGTCACGGTTACCACCTGACGAAGGCCAGAGGAATAGTTGGCCGAAACGTTGTGAATAAACAAACCAATAAAAAAAAAGATGAAGAACAAACAACTAATAAAGATGAGAATAATAGTCCGAAATAAAAATAAATTAATATATATAATGCTCATCTCAAAAATGAATTCCAATTAAGGAATAATATATATACCAATCGATATTTTTATCATTATGCTCCTTTCTCGACACCATTTAAAAAGTCTCTCGCTTCTCCAACCGCAACCAGTCTATTCTCGCCTTCGACTTTACACGTCTATTTTCTTCAATGTCAACATTTGCTTTTTTCTTGAGCACATAGTGCATTTTTCTCTTCCCCCACTTTTCTTCTTGCGTGTATTTCCTAATTTGCATATGTGCGTTTTTCAACTACTGCTGCTGCTAATCTTTGCAAGCCAGCCATCGTTTGCTGCTGCTGATATTTTCCCATGCGCTCATATGCACTATATTACATAATTGCATGGATATATAGTTTGGGATTTCTTTTATATCCAAGTGTTTGACTCTTCCAACAGATTGTTTTTTATTGCCCTTTTCTCAGTTTATTTATTTCCAATTAGCCAATGTGTATCAATACCTTTGTTTGGAAGGGATTTTAGCATATCACATTTTTTAGGTGGGTGAAATTAACAAAGTTGATCTGACTCTAACACTTTGGAATTAAAATAATTTATCTTTTGTAATTTTTGTTATTTTAAAATTATATTTGTGTTACAGTGGTATGAAAAGTGAGTATGCCTTAATAGCATTTAAGTAACAAAGAGCTTATATAATTCTCTCTCTCTCTCTCTCTCTCTATATATATATATATATATATATATATATATATATATATATATAGGTTGACCTAAAAAAACAAAAGCTAACTGGAGGCCATCTAGAACATCTGCTATAGAACGGAGAAAAAAAGGCCAAAGACCCTAGTGTTTTGATATGATGTTTTGAATATAATAAACTAGTTATGACTAAAGTTTCATTTCATTCAGACAAAACACTAAGAAACGGGGCCTAATTAGAGCTGGGGCCCGTTTTTTTTTTTTTTTGGTCACCCTGTATATATATATATATATATATATATATATATATATATATATATATATATATATATAATATTAAAAAAACAATATAATAAGAGTTTAAAAAAAAACAATATAATAAAAGTTTAAAAAAGAACAACATAATAAAAGTTAAAAACAATATAATAAAAGTTAAAAACAATAATAAAAGTAAAAAAAACAATATAATGAAAGTAAAAAAACAATATAATAAAAGTTAAAAAAACAATATATTAAAAGTTAAAAAAACAATATACTAAAAGTTAAAAAAACAATATATTAAAAGTTAAAAAAACAATATACTAAAAGTTAAAAAAAAACAATATATTAAAAGTTAAAAAAACAATATACTAAAAGTAAAAAAAACGATATATTAAAAGTTAAAAAAACAATATACTAAAAGTTAAAAAAACAATATATTAAAAGTTAAAAAAACAATATACTAAAAGTTAAAAAAAAACAATATATCAAAAGTTAAAAAAACAATATACTAAAAGTTAAAAAAAACAATTTATTAAAAGTTAAAAAAACAATATACTAAAAGTTAAAAAACAATATATTAAAAGTTAAAAAAACAATATACTATAAGTTTAAAAATTAGTATACTAAAAGTTTAAAAATCAATATAATAAAAGTTAAACAACAATACATTAAAAGTTAAAAAAACAAAACAATGTTCTAAAAGTTAAGAAACAATATAATAAAAGTAAACAAAAACAATATATTACAAGTTTAAAGAATAATATAATAAAAGTTAAAAAAAGATTATATAAATTGTTAAAAGAATACAATATACTAAAAGTTAAAAAAACCCAATATGCTTAAAGTTTAAAAAACAACAATATATAAGAAAATTAAAAAAACACTATATTAAAAGTTAAAAAAAAACAATATAATAAAAATAAAAAAACAATATCCTAAAAGTTAAAAATAGAAAAAAACAATATGATAAAATTAAAAATTCAACATACTAAAAGTTAAAAAAAAAAACAATATAATAAAAGTTAAAAAAAAAAAAAACAATATACTGGAAGTTAAAAAAAATATGCTTAAAGTTAAAAAAATATACTAAATGTAAAAAAAATATACTAAAAGGTAAAAAAAAATATTATAAAAGTTAAAAAAACAATATAATAAAAGTTAAAAAACAATATAATAAAAGTTAAAAAACAATATAATAAAAGTTTTAAGAAACAATATACTGGAAGTTAAAAAAAAATATACTTAAAGTTAAAAAAATATACTAAATGTAAAAAAAATATACTAAAAGTTAAAAAAAATATAATAAAAGTTAAAAAAAACAATATAATAAAAGTTAAAAAACAATATAATAAAAGTTTTAAAAAAACAATATAATAAAAGTTAAAAAAAAAACAATATAATAAAAGTTAAAAAAACAATATAATAAAAGTCAAAAAAACAATATAATAAAGTTAAAAAAAAAACAATATAATAAAAGTTAAAAAAAACAACATAATAAAAGTTTAAAAAAACAATATAAGAAAAGTTAAAAAACCATATAATAAAAGTTAAAAAAAAAACAATATAATAAAAATTAAAAAAAAACAATATAATAAAAGTTAAAAAACAATATAGTAAAAGTTAAAAAACAATATACTTAAAGTTAAAAAAACAATATACTAAAAGTTAAAAAACAATATACTAAAAGTTAAAAAAACAATATACTAAAAGTTAAAAAAAAAACTATATATTAAAAGTTAAAAAAACAATATACTAAAGGTTAAAAAACAATATACTAAATGTTTAAAAAAAACAATATATTAAAAGTTAAAAAACAATATACTAAAAGTTTAAAAACAATATACTAAAAGTTAAAAAAACAATATATTAAAAGTTTAAAAAAAAACAATATATTAAAAGTTAAAAAAAAAACAATATACTAAAAGTTAAAAAACAATATACGAAAAGTTAAAAAAACAATATACTAAAAGTTAAAAAAATCAATATACTAAAAGTTGAAAAATAATATATTAAAAGTTAAAAAACAATATAGTAGAAGTTAAAAAAAATGTACTAAAAGTTAAAAACAATATATTAAAAGTTAAAAAACGATATGATAAAAGTTAAAAAACGATATATTAAAAGTTAAAAAAAAAAAACAATATGATAAAAAGTTAAAAAAAAACGATATACTTAAAGTTTAAAAATCAATATAATAAAAGTTAAAAAACAATGTACTAAAAGTTAAGAAACAATATAATAAAAGTATAAACAATATATTACAAGTTTAAAGAATAATATAATAAAAGTTAAAAAAAGATATTATAAATAGTTAAAAGAAAACAATATACTAAAAGTTAAAAAACGCAATATACTTAAAGTGTAAAAAAAATATGATAAAAAGTTAAAAAAAAAACAATATACTAAAACTTTAAAAACAATATACTAAAAGTTAAAAAAACGATATACTAAAACTTAACAAACAATATACTAAAAGTTAAAACAAACAATATACTAAAAGTTAAAGAAACAATAAAATAAAAGTTAAAAAACAATATATTAAAAGTAAAAAAAAATATACTAAAAGTTAAAAAAAAAACAATATATTAAAAGTTAAATAACAATAAACTAAAAGTTAAAGAAAACAATATACTAAAAGTTAAAGAAAACAATATACTAAAAGTTAAAAAACAATATACTAAAAGTTAAAAAAAACAATATATTAAAAGTTAAAAAACAATAAACTAAAAGTTAAAAAAAACAATATACTAAAAGTTTAAGAAAACAATATACTAAAAGTTAAAAAAACAATATACTAAAAGTTTTAAAAAAATATATTAAAAGTGAAAAAAACAATATAATAAATGTTAAAAAAAACAATATATTAAAAGTAAAAAATATATATACTAAAAGTTAAAAAAAACAATATATTAAAAGCTAAAAAAAACAATATATTAAAAGCTAAAAAAAAACAATATATTAAAAGTTAAAAAAAACAATATACTAAAAGTTAAAAAAAACAATATATTAAAAGCTAAAAAAAAACAATATATTAAAAGCTAAAAAAAAACAATATATTAAAAGTTAAAAAAAACAATATACTAAAAGTTAAAAAACAATATATTAAAAGTAAAAAAATATACTAAAAGTTACAAAAAACAATATACTAAAAGTTAAAATGAACACCATCAATGTTGATATGCAAATTAATACTAGCAGTGAAATAAAATCCCTCAAGACATTTCATTCTTGCATTACTTCCCCTGTTTTCGAGACAGTGACAGATGATTTGACGTACCCGACGAAACATCTTTTAACAGATATTTTAACTAAAGAAATTCATCACATTATGAAATGAAATATTATTATTATTACTATTAGTAGTAGTAATAGTAGTTGTTGGCATTCGTCAGTCTAGAAAACTATGGGGTTGCATCTGTAGAAGTGATTGAACACCGTCTTCCGTGGCTGAATAAGCCTATCTTCAATCTACATTGTCGGTTGCAGACATTGCAGGTGTACATCGGTGCATCGTATTGGTGGTTTATTGAATTTTGTTGACTGTTTTTCCTGAATAATCTTTTACTATCCACTCGTTCTGCAATGGACCTTTCGCTAGTGGTTAGGTTTTTGGTTACCATTTGTCTCCAAATGTTGTGAACTTTAGCTAAGGGTTCCCAGTTGGTAGGGTCAATATTACATGCTTTCATGTCGCTTTTGCACATGTCGACATAGCGGAGGTAAGGACGACCAATTTTCCTTCTGCCAGTAGTGAGTTCCTCATAGAGAATGTCTTCTGGGATTCGCCCATTGTCCATGCGGTTCACATGGCTTATTCAGCATAGGCGTCTTTGGCGAAGGATGGTGAACATGGAGGGGATACCAGCCTTAGCACAGCATTGTTTGTAACTTTGTCTTTCCAAGAATTCTCTGCAGACTACACATGTGAAATGTGTTCAGTTTCCGTTCTTGGTGGCTGTAGGTTGTCCATGCTTTGCTGCCATACAGATGGGTGCTGAAACACATCCCATGTAAATGTTCACTTTTGTGGAGATGGTGAGATGTTTATTTTCCCACAACCGAATTGTCAATTTTGCAAGAGTGGTGGATGCCTTTCCGATGCGTTTGTTGAGTTCTACATCAAAAGATAGGTTGTCTGAGGCTGTAGACCTAAGATATTGAAATTGATGGACTACGCCTAAGCACTGACCATTCATAGTGATGATGGGAAATGATGAGGTTCCTTGGTTCATGACCCAAGTTTTCTTCAGGCTGATGATGAGGCTGAATTCTTTGCAAGCATTGGAAAACCTGTCCATGAGTCTTTGAAGTCCTTCTTCAGCGTGAGATACTACTACCGCGTCATCAACAAACAGTATGTCTTTGATGGTAACTTGTTGGACTTTGGTCCTCGGCCGAAGGCGGTTGATGTTGAAGAGGCGGCCATCCGATTTGAAATGAAGGTAAACTCCATCTTCTGACGAATTGAAAGCATGTCTCAGGATAAAGGCAAAGAAAATGCCAAATAGTATAGGGGCAAGCACACATCCCTGTTTGACATCACTTTTTATACCAAGATCAGGAGTTTAGGAGGGCAGCCAATAAGAGGCAGCATTTTGAATAATCCATCTCTACTGACTATGTCAAATGCCTTAGTAAGGTCAATGAAGGCAAGATACAATGGCCTGGTTTGTTTTCTGCACTTTTCCTCAAGTTGGTGTAGTGAGATCATGTTAATGGTGGAACGTTGGAAACGAAAGCCACACTGTGATTTAGGATATATTCTCTCAGCAAGAACTTGCAGTCTCATCAGAATGATGCGGGCCAACAGTTTGCCAATGATGCTCAGTAGCGAGATACCTCTATAATTATTTATTCCCATTTATTCTTGTATAGGGTGACTATGTTTGTGTTTCTCATGTCTTGAGGAATAGCGCCTCCTTCCCAGCAACGTAGCAAGATTTGGTATAACGGCTTGAGGAGAGAGGACTTGCCACTCTTGATCACTTCACCTGGAATGGAATCAGTACCTGGAGCCTTCCCCGGTGGGAGTTTTTCAATCACATCGGAGATATCATCGATGGTGGATGTTATGTCCAGCTTAGGTAATTGTGCATAGTATGGGATGCTATCGAGGGCATTCTGGCTTATTTTGTTTTCAGTTGAATAGAGTTCAGAGTAGTGTTTGCCCCATTTGTCGAGTTGTTTGGATTTGTCTGTAAGAATTTCTCCTGTCTTGGTTTCAAAGGAGCAGTTTTTACAGCGCTCGGACAGATTGCTTTCTTAATGCCGTCATACATTGCCTTCGTGTTTCTTAATGCCGTCATACATTGCCTTTGTGTTTCTTAATGCCGTCATACATTGCCTTTGTGTTTCTTAATGCCGTCATACATTGCCTTTGTGTTTCCAGTATTTGCATGGAGTCGCATCGTCTGTTCTACTCATTTACACAGTCACATACTTTACTTGACTTGCAAGATTTTTGAAGGGCTAATAGAGAGTCTTTACTTGGTTATCTTTGTATTGCTGAAGAGCCCTCCTCTTGGACTCAATGAAAGGATCTAGTTTCTCAGCATTCACATCATGCCAGTCAATGTTTTGTCCACCCTTTCTCCTCTCATAAGCTGAGATTGCAGCATAGTATGCAGCCTTTTTCAGATTTTCCCACATTTGTGTAGCCGAGCCGCTTGAGTGGATATAATCAGCTGCGAAGTTGGCCTCAAACTGTCTGACCCTGTCTTGGTGTTTGGTCTTGGTTATATCGATTTTTGGTTTTCTAGTTTGTTTGGTGTGGAAGAATTTCTTGTTTGTTGTTTGATTCTGCAGCGTACGAGTGAGTGATTGGTGTCATAGTCAGCACTGTGATAAGTGATTGTGACTGAGAAGTTAGGTAGGAACTTTGTCCTGGTTAGAATCAGATCGAGTTGGTGCCAATGTTTTGATCTTGGGTGTCTCCATGATACTCTATGATGGGGTTTTGTAGAGAAGAAAGTGTTGGTTACACAGAGGTCGTGCATTGAGCAGAGTTCTAGTAATCTTTGTCCATTTTCATTGCACTTTCGTACTCCAAAGTGTCCTAGGCAGGTGGGCCATGTTTCATCATTGTCATTCCCAACTTGAGCATTGAAATCACCCATAACTATCAGGATTTCATGATTCTTGAAATGTTGAATATAAGCGTCAAATTCGCTGTAGAATGCTTCTTTGATACTGGTGGTGGTGGTGGTGGTGGTGGTGGTGGTGGTGGTGGTAGTAGTAGTAGTAGTAGTTTGGCGTAAGAATGATACTTTTCTGTAAAAAAAAATGTTTATTTACTTTTGCGAATGTTTCAGATAAAAAAGTAAACAATTACAATAAATAAATAACATTTGTTCACATTATTCCACTTATTTTCATATAAAATATTAATAATAAATAATATTATAATACATAATATCTGCTGGGAGATGTTTCGTCGGGGACGCTGAATCATTTATCACCGTCTAGAAAACAGGGGAGGTAATGCAACAATAAAATGTCTTGAGAAATATGTCGGAATGCCAATAACACTTATAAACAAAGAATATCTGGGAATGCATTGTAAAACCAAATTTACGAAAGAGCAATTTACAATTTCCCATATTTGATGAACTACTTGTAAAAGTTTTAGTGTATTTTGAAGGTTTCATTAGAGTTAGATTTGAAGTAAAAATGCTTATTATTGTCAAGTTCTGTAAAAAGAACCACAAGTTTTTTAAAAATAATTTACTTAACATAAATTCTAAACAAGTGAAGCATGCATGGTCCCTCGTGAGTGCACAGTGAATGAGGCATAAAAAAAACCCGACAAAGTTCAGCATTTACCCACCTCCCACCCCCCATTTAGCCTAAAAGTCCTCAGGGGATGTCAAATCCTGATGAAAATGAACAAACAGTGCAGTTTTAAGCATTAACATATGTAAATCTGAGTTCTGCACCATGCAAAAAAAAGTCCATCATTTGCCTCCCCCGACATTTAGCCCTAAAAGTCCCCAAGGTCTCAACATATTTACATTTGAGCTCAACACCATGCAAAACTGCTAAATAGACATGCATAGAAAATTTTGGACAAATATGGTAAAATAGTCCCAAAAATTGGAGTGCTTTTATTAGCCCTAAAAGAGTCCCTGGGGCACACCCAAGAGTTATTACAAAGTATAGACAAACAAAATTATGTAGAAATCAGTTAGTTTCAACTTTTCAGAAAGTTTTATAAAAATCCAAAGCATCATTTTTTTTTTAATAAGCACAAAAGTGTCAATTTTAGCTATTTTAACCTAAAAGGCACCCCTAGGGGAGCAACCAGAGTTTTCCCGGAAAATCTGTTCTGTTTTTCTATCATGTTTAATGTTTGTGCAAAATTTCAAAAAATTCCAAGGAGTAATTATTGAGAAAAATGCAGATAAACGAACGGACAAATGGACAAGGGTGAATTTACAGGTCCACCCTCCTTTTGTGAAATAAATATGGAAAACAAACTGAAAAGTTAAAAAATGTCTGAAGTTTAAAATTAAAAGAAAATTTTATATGTTGAGGCATGAAAATTGCTAGTTCCTTTTTTTCCATTAACAAAATTACTAAAATTAATTCAACAAAACTTTCTTGGACATGTTCCACCTGAGGGGGGGGGGGGACAAGTGGGCATTACTTTTGAGAATGGAAACATACATACATGTGGAGATGATAAAATTCATATATATATATATATATATATATATATATATATATATATGTAAAAGTGAAAATGTGTGTGGGACACTTCTTGACCTATATAGTCAACAAATCTTTGATCTACAGACTTGAAATTTGATATATAGGCTATTCAGATATGTGGGAAACTTTTTAATCGGTTTTCATCCAAAAAAAAGGGCTAGTAAGGGGTTAAAATGGAAAAATTTGTACATGAGAGTCATTAGATTTTTACCTGTTTGCTGTTTTACGAATGCACATGCATGAATGGTTCACATTACAGATTACTTATGTTAAGCAAAAGTAGTTTGAGAACACCCTTTAAAGATCATGTAACACTGGTCTAATGGTTATCGTACTAGACTCACAGTCTTAAGATTTTTGTTTTGATCTCAGCTTGAGAATTTTTTCTTTCTTTTACTTACAAGAAGTGAACGGTTTAGAAAAAAACATATTACTCACATACACGTCTCAGTTTCTGTATTAATTAAAATATAATATTTATGCATATTTTACGACTGGGCAACGCTAGTAAAGATATATAAAGTAAAGGTATTATAACGAAAACTTATTTGAAAATACATCAGCTGAAATCAAAATTAAGAATTCCCAAGAACTTTATTCTCAACCTAATATGTGTATGTAGAGATGATAAAATTCATACCCTATACCTAAGATTTTTTTTTTTTTACACAGTGATCACCACTTATCAAGGCTCGGAAGCCACTCAGGATAAGGGTTATTGCAAGTACATTACGTTAGTGTGGAGATTTGATGAAGTGTTTACTTAAGGGGGGGGCGGTTCATTAGGAATTTGTTAACGTTGGACTTGAAGACATCCAAGTTGTAGTCCGGTGGGAAGCAGGCAGACGGAACAGAGTTCCACAGGCGTGCAGTTCTAAGAAAGAAGCTTTGTTCATGGAATCCGCGTTTTGATTTAGGCACAGATAAAGAGTGGGGGAAATTTTTCACAGTGGATTCAGCTAGACGGGTGTTTTTCGTGAAAGATTGGCGAGGGGGGACCAGAGATTGGAGTTCAGACGAGCACCTGCCATGGGAATAACGATAAAACAAGGATAGGCTCGCAACGTCTCTTCTGTGGGAGAGAGGTTGCAGGGTAGAGAAAAGGGCATCCCCCACTAAGCCACGAAGTCTATTTTGTACTCTGTCAAGGCAGGATAGGCTGTTTTTAGCAGCTCCTGCCCAGATATGGCAACAGTATTCCATCCTTGTTGAAGTTACATTACATGAACTGGCAAGAACAAGCATTTTTAGAAAAATAAGTTTTGAAACTGATATAAAACCAAATATCAATAGATGATAAGTTCAAAGACGTAACAATGATAAATATGCAAATAGGGTTACTAAAATCGAGTAGGATGTCATATGAAATAAAAACAACAGGCACTATATTTCAACGGACATCGAACATGTTTTAGGAGAAGATATGAAAAAACTTACTCATAGTCTGTTATCATTTCTCTCCGATAGGCTCATAAGAGTAGTGGTCGATGGACAAAAATCAGAGGCTTGCAGTATTAATGCTGGAGTCCCTCAAGGGTCAATCCTGGGCACAACTCTCTTCCTGATCTCCCTAAACACATACTTAAATCATTCATTGACATGTATGCTGATGACACGACCATCTACAGCAATAAATCAAAGGCTGTAAATGACAAAGTTCTCTTTGATTCTCTCTCCTCTGATCTCGAGCGTGTGGTTCAGTGACCACCGTGTAAAAAAACAAAAAAAATATCAAGGTATGTGCATATTCAATAAAATTTGGGAATATTTTATAAAATTTAACTTTTTGCATGTGGTTATATGGTGGAGTGAACCAAATGATGTTTGTCTTTTTTTTTCTAGTTTTATTTTTCTTATTATAACTGATAATATTTTCCTTGTATTTAAGTTCAATATTATTATTATTATTATCATTATTATTATTATTATTATTATTATTATTATTATTATTATTATTATATCAACTATTTTACTGATGCATTATAAATCTTACTGTAATTCTCAAATACATTTTTTTCTAGAGCTATTACTAAGCCTATATTCTATAGAGCTAGATTTTTTTTTATTAATAAGGAAGGTTGAATTTTGGGTTCACATTGATTTGGTTAGCATTATGTATTTAAATATGACTTGTATGTATTTTTATTTTAGTCATTTAATATTCGGTTTCTATTTTCATTAAATGACTGGCCTCAATTAAGACCGGAGGTCTCTTGTCACCTGACGATGTTTTTTAAGACTGAAACAGTAACTTTATTGTAGCAACATGGTAATCTTGTTTACCTTAATTGAATAAAATATGCGGTCATGAAACAGTTGAAAACAGATAAAAATCTGATGACCCCCATGCACCAATTTTTCAATTTTTACCCCGTAGTAACCCTTTTTTCTGGATGAAAACTGAAACTGACATGTCTTTATGTACCAAATTTCAAGTCTGTAGATCAAAAATTCGCTGAGTATATAGGTTGACCTATATATACTCGACCTGACATCGAAACCAAAATATAAAGACAGTAAGTCAAGTATGATAACCATTAGGACAACTTGACTTACTCTTTAAAAAGTGTTTTCAAACCTGCTTATTCTTAACATAATATGAATGATTCACACATGCACAGTTGTAAAACAGTTAGCAAACAAATAAAAATCCAATGACTCCCATGTACCAATTTTTCAATTTAAACCCTTAGCTAGCCTCTTTTCCAGATGAAAACTGTTTAAAAAGTTTTCTACGTGTCTGAATACCTTATATACTAAATTTCAAGTTTATAGATAAAAAATTCATGAAGTATATAGGTTGAGAGTTATCCTCTCACACACATATTCTCTCTTTTTCTTAAGTAATCGAATTTACCAAATTTCCACTAATAACGATTACTACGATATTGTCCCATTGACTACTGTGCACTCAATAACCCTTATCCTCGAGTGGCCTCCATGCCTTGATGGGGGTGAATCTTTTATAACAAAAAAATTAAAAAAAAAATCTTCAAAATTTGAAAGAAATTTTTAAACATTTAAATTAGCAATCATTTAAACTGGCTTTAAAATTTTTGCCAAATTTTTATATATTTAAAGATTCAAAATTTTGGCAGCGATTTACATACAATCATTTCATAAATTCAAACAATATTACCATAACAAAATTAGTTATAGTTTTATAACAATTTAGTTCAATTAATAATTTAATAACCAAATAATACCTTAATAATTAACGTCGACTTTTAAATCCTATTAAAAAAATAATAACTTGGTTTAAAAAATCGACATGGTTAAAAAAAAGAAGTGAAACTGAAAAAAAGAGAAAAAACTCCCTGGAAACACAGAGGGAGCATATCTAGTTTCTTAATTCATTTTTTTTTTTTTTATGATTAGTAGCAGGTTGCCCAGTCGTAAAATACGCATAAATATTATATTTTAATTAATACAGAAACTGAGACGTGTGCATGTGAGTATTGTTTTTTTTTTCTAAACCGTTCACTTCTTGTTAGTAAAAAAAAAATACTCAAGCTGAGATTGAAACCAAAACCTAAAAACAGTGAGTCAAGTACGATAGCCATTAGATCAGCTTGACATGATCTTTACAGACTGTTTTCAAACTTACTTATTCTTAACATAAAGTAGCTTTTTCACGACCACGCATATGCATTCATGAAACAGTTGACGGAAAAAAATCTGATCACCCTCCCCACCGTACCAATTTTTCAATTTTGACTCTTAGCTGCCTTTTTATCTTGATGGAAACCGATTAAAAAGTTTTCCATATGTCTGAATACTTTATATATCAAATATCAAGTCTGTAGATTAAAAATTCATTGAGTATATAGGTTAAGAAGTGTCCTCACACACACACACACACACATTCCCACTTTTATAGATATATAGATGATGCAAGATTAGATTTCTTTCCCACAAATGACAATTGGCAATTTCTTAAATACATAATATATTTTGGAACAGTGATCATAAAATACTTATGTTTTAATTTAAAAACTAATTTTTTTAATTGTTGCTAACAATCTCTCTCTCTCTCTCTCTCTCTCTCTCTCTCTCTCTCTCTCTCTTTAAGTTATGAAAATATATATGGCAATTAAACTACACAGAATATTCTGCATTTCATTCTCGTGAAAATTCGTCAGGCTTAAACTTGATATATGGGGTATTTGGACTTGTGGAACAAATTCGATTTGTTTATTGAGGGGGGTATTGGAAGAGTGGTCATAAAATATTTGTTTTAATTTGAAATTTTTTTTTTTTCTATATTTCAGATATAACACACCAGGAAATATACTTTCCTGAGAAACCCCTTTTTTTGTACGACCTTCAATCAAACTGTTGAAATGTAAGTTTTTCTATTGTTTTTTTGTTTTAGTATATATTTTACATTCTTTTCATTGTTTTGACTAAAAAAACAAAATTAATTTTAAGATCAGATACAAAGAATTTCATTTTATTTGCATCCAATATATTTTCTTGTGCATAATACAAAAGATTTGAATGAAAATTAAATTTTCCAAAATGTAAACTCATCTTTAAAAATATACTTATTTGTAATAACAAGATTACTGCATTCGTATAATATATGAGAAAGCATAAAGTAAACAAATGTTATGAATAAGTCTGTGTAAAAAACGGTCTCTACCAAACTCCTCTGTCAATTTTTGGTCTACAGACTTGAAACTTGATATATAGAAGATTTGGACCTGTGGAATAAATTTGATTTGGTTTTTAGTCAGTAAAAATAGCTGCTAATGGATTTAAATTTAAAAAAAAATTGAACTTGCAGGTGTAAGTCGTTTTAATTGGTATCGTCCACACGTGCACGGATATGCATTTTTTATTTAACTATGTTAATTTTTAAAGTTTTGATATGCATGTGACACACAAGTCATATTTTTTTAAACTTTTAAAATCATTACTATATATTAGGTACAATATAATAATCAATAGAGAATTGGCTCTATAATAATAAATATGAAATCTGCATAAATTAAAATATTGTATTTATGCATATTTTATGCCCACACAACGCCGGGTAGTTTGCTAGTTCTTTATTTAATATGTCAGCAATATTTGTTCTTTGGGAATCAGTATGATAGAATGCCTTTTATCTAAGATATGAAATTCATGAATATTTTCCAAAATTTCATAGTTTTTTTTATAAGACAATCCCAACCAAATGAAAAAGCTCAATATACTGGATTTTACTAAATATGTACGACTAAAAATGATGTACGATTATTATACAACTAAATTGCCACTGTTGCTGGTTAAAGCAACTTCGACCCAGGCAATCGACTGTGTCCGTCAGCGTAAAATATCGTAAAACAATCTTGTAATAAGCAACAAAACGAATTTACTCGGAAGTAATATATATATAATGCAATACTGAAAGGAAGACGAAAATTCATGATTAAAACGTTAAAATAAAGTTAACGTTTAACATAAAGTTAACGGGGTGAAGAGAATAAAAGGAGGGAGAAAAAAAATGGGAGAGTCAGCTGACCGGTTTCGCCCTCATTTCACCCCGTAAACTTTATTTTAAACATTGACTTTATTTTAACGTCCTAATCATGAATTTTCGTCTTCCTTTCATGATTGCATTATATAAATGTTGTACCCCTCAAAGAATCATGATATATATATATATATATATATATATATATATATATATATATAGAGAGAGAGAGAGAGAGAGAGATAGATAGATAGATAGATAGATAGATAGATAGATAGTCTGAATAAGCTTTGAGTAAAAAATGTAAAAATAAAAATAAAGAATGCAGTTTAAATTCCTCGAAAAAAAACTAAATTCAACTAAATTGCAGACTTACATAATCTGACTTGAACTTTATAATTACAAAAGAGAATACAACTACATAAGGATAATAAAAATCCTTAACTAAAATTGTTAGATAGAAATAGACTTATGACTTGCATAAGCTGACTTCTCAAAAGTTTACAATTATAAAAGAATTCAACTATATAAGGATGAAAAAAAAAAGAAAGCCTTAACTAAAATATATATATTGTTAGTTATTATTTTAAAACCAGAAAATGTATTCAATTCACACTCGTAATAATGTTTTCATATTTTTTATGACATATATCTTACATTGAATGGCGGAAGCCCACCAAACAACTCATCAGAGACAAATGTATGTTCCTCAGAAAAAAGTTGGGATGTTTGTTATTTTTCTTGTGTGTGTGTGTGTGTGTGTGTGTGTGTGTGTGTGTGTGTGTGTGTGTGTGTGTGTGTGTGTGTGTGTGTGTGTGTGTGTGTGTGTGTGTTAACTAAATATTGGTGTGAAACTAAACTGTAAAAATTTCTGGATACTCAAAATAAATAAACGCATAAATAAATAAATAATGAGAAAATATTTGTCTTTCATTGATTCTGGGTTTCATTTAAAAATTTCTTCATAAATAACATTTAATCAGAAAATGACAAATCTAATGACATATTTTTATATTTTTAATTCTGGTTTTGGCTTTATCATATACCGCTAAAAAGAATCTTTTTTCATAATTTATATCAAATGCTATTTCTTAGTAATCATATGTAAAACTTAAATTGCTTTTTAACAGAAATGGTGTAGATATGTTTATATATCTAAATGAACTCTTACGATGATGTTGGAGTAAAATTTCCTCAACTATATTTGATTTTTATTAGTTTTCAAAAAAGTTATTTTAAACAAATTGATTTCATCAATGAATGAAACCAGTGAGATTTGAAGACATGCGTTGCATGGAGAGAAATGATATAAGAATGAGGCAATGAATGTGAAATAGAAGAATCATTTAGCAGAGGAATGCACAGGAAAACATGGGAGGAAGTAATAAAGATGGATCTGAGAGAAAGAAGGATAAAGACCTGGCCAGAGATAGGTTAGTTTGGAAATCAATTTCTTGAAGCTATCCAACACATGCCATCATGTAAAATGGACATTAAAATGATGATGACAACGATGCCGACGTTGATTGAGAAATCACTTTTTCCAGAATATGACATCATCAAATCAGATAAATTGTCTGCTATCTCGATTGTTCTAAACAAAGAACTTTTATTCATTCTTTCAACGTGACCATACCATCAAAGTCTACTCTCTTGCACACATTTCATTATACTCTTCAGATAGAATCTTCCTCTGATATCATTGGGAATAAGCCTGCCTTCAAGACTCACATTACATATCCATCAAATCATTCTTATATCATTTCTCTCCATGCAACACATACTCTCAACCCTCACTTGCCAGGTTTTGCTTCCATACATTATCACACTGCATACACATGCCTAATAGATGAGACAATCACTAAAGTTTTCCAATATATCATTAAAACAAAGACTGTTGAACATTCTTGAATAAAACTTGGTGGACAAGTTAGGCATAGACTAAAGTTTATGGTTGGATTGCAGAAAGGATTGTAAATTTATTAAAAATTCCATGGATTGGTGACATTTTTTTTTATCGTGTCTATTTCAATATTTTTTTAATATTCTGATTTATTGAAAGTATCATCAAAATTTGTACATTTTGTGTCCTTCTCGTTTCACACTTATGAATGGGTAAGAATGGCAACTTTTCTTCAATTAATTGTACAATGACTTATGTAAAGTATTTTGGCATTAAGTCATCATTGTCGTCATCATCATCATCATCAACATCTTGTATAAATCCAAAGATTCTATTGTTGGCATTGGTTTCCCTGATATTTTTCTAGTCAGAATTTTTTCAAGAAAGACATCAGATACTTACGAGAGGGACCACATGAAGGTTGCCAACATCTTAAGTGAAAGTGATTTTAGTGGAACGAACTGGATTTGAACTTGGGACACCCAGGTCGTCAGTCTGTGATGTTAACCACTGAATCACCATCATCTCTCTGGCATTAAGTAACTTGAAAAGAGTTGATTTGCTGATAAGCAGACAAAACTATTTTTATTTTATGTTGGATATAAATTGTCAAATATTTGATAATTTATTTTCTGCAAAAATATTTCTTGAGTTGCCAATCTGTATTGTATGTTGTGAACTATTTCCAACTTATATCTGTATTCATTTCTAAAATATTTTATTTGTGTTTTAGACAGATTTTTATTGGGCAGAATGTATTTACATTTTTCAATCAAAAAATGTTGAAGAGATTGTTTACATCAAAAATTTCAAAAGTTGTACATATTTAACACTGATATACATATATTGATATGAGGAGTGTTCCAAAAGTAATGCCTCCTATTTTTTTTCGCCTGAATGTACAAGAGAGGATTGCAAATTGCATTGTTATGATGAATGCACTTATGTATTCATAACCTGAAAGTTTCATCTTTCTGTTGCAGATATTGACGGCATGAGACTCTAAGAAAGCAACTTCTGTCATAGGCATATGTCAGAAGCAATGATGCGTTATTGAATTCCTCGCAAAACTGCATTGAGAATGGTAATTATTATTTAGAAAAATAAATTCGGGAACACAAAAAGTTACTCGTTTTAATGGGACCATTCCTGTCTTTGCAGCTCTTCAACTTTTAAAGTTAAAAAATAGGATACTTTACTTTTATTAATAACATAACTCTCATATGACAAAATGTGCTCCAGACACCCATACACAGCCATCATTCATCGCTGATAAAAGTGCAAAGAGAATGCTGTAGAAAAGTAAATTCTGAAGCACAAAAGGGCGCTTGTTTTAATGGTACCACTCCCGGTTTTCATAGCTCTTCAACTTTTGAGTTAAAAAACAAATAGGAGACTTTACTTTTGGAATGACCCTCATACTAAGATTTGATATAATATTTATATAGGTAAATTGGATTTAATAACGATATCTATATGGCTACATTGAATTTAATAATGATATTTATATGGGTTCATTGGATTTTGATTGATTTCACTTTCATGCATTTCTGTAATTTCAGGATTCATCTCAAGACGTCTGTTAATAGTCCCAGCACCATCTCCTCCAGCAGTTATACACCCCATCCACCCAGTAATTCAAGTCCCACTCAATCTCACCTTCATCAATATCCTAGCCACCTCCAAACCCAAACTTCTCAACAGACACATAATCCTAACAACCAACAACAGCATAGCCCAATTAGTACACCGACAACCCCTGTTCACAACTCCACTCCCAGAATGACCACACCCAACCGCAATCCTGAACCCCCACCTGGGGTCATGTATTGCATGCAATCTCCAGATTTTCCACTTGGGCGGCAGTTCCCTTGTGATTCCTGTGAACTCATCTTTCCACTGTATGATCAACTCAAGCGTCACCGGCAAACGGCCCACCCGTCAGCGTCCGCTTCAAAGACGTTCACTTGTGACGTCTGCCACAAAATCTTCTCGCAGAAAATGTCGTTAATCAACCATCAGCGCATCCATACTGGGGTCAAACCATTTGCATGCGACCTCTGCCCCAAGTCATTCTCGCAGGTCTCCAGCCTTCGCTGCCATAGCCGGACCCACACAGGTGAGAAACCGTTTCGGTGCAGTGTGTGCGACAGGCTGTTCAGCCAGAAGGGCAACTTGCAGGTACACATGCGCCGTCACACGGGTGACAAGCCATTTGTATGTGACGTGTGCCACCGAGCGTTTAGTCAGAAAGGCAACCTGCAGACTCACATGAAACGTCACGTTGATGGCAAGCCGCTCAGCTGCCACATTTGTGGCAAAGTTTATATCTACAAGTCGCTGCTCAAGTGCCACGAAAAGACACATCTTATGGAGCAGATGACAGCGGCAGTTTCGATACAAAACAGCGATGGCGATGGTCAAGTTGATGGCTATGGCCACAACAGTAGCACCAACAATGATCCAAACGGCAGCATGAACAACAATAACAATGGTAAAGTCATTTCTGACAGTGATGTCATATACAAGCAGTTATAATAACATGATTTTTGGTAATTTTTTGTTCCTGTTTTCTTTTTTCTTTTTATTTTTTTTTTCAAATAGATTCAACATCTTTTCTACTTTCATATGATTTTTTTGTTTTTGTTTTTGTTTTTTTTCAAATAGATCTAACAATATTTCTACACATGTTTTTTTTTGTTTTGTTTTTTTTTCACATAGATATAGCAGTATATCTACTCATTTTTGGGGGTTTTTTTTCAAATAGATCTAACAATATTTCTACACATGTTTTTTTTTTTGTTTTTGTTTTTTTTCAAATAGATATAGCAGTATATCTACTCATTTTGTTTTTGTTTTTTCAAATAGATCTAACAATATTTCTACTCATGTTTTTTGGGACTAACATCATCATCTTTAGTATTTGTGACTTTTCTTATCATCCTAAAAAGACAAGAAAACAATTACTTTTATTCCTGATATATTTTTTCTCCACATTGTTTCAAATAGGATTGTCAATCAAATTGTCTCTTGTCTGTTCTCTTTGTAAAATCAAAAACTAATTGTGCAATTGCAAAAACTAGTTTTATTCATTCTTTTTAACTTAAATGTTTATCAATTTATTAAACTCTTTTTTTATTTGGGGGTGGGGCATGCCAAGCTTTCATGCAATTTCTAGTCCTTTTTTTTATGAAGTCTGAATGAAAATAGTTTCTATTTAAATGTTACATGATACTAATGTGATGTTAGATGGGAAATCCTTTTGCTCCTCCCTTCCAAATGGCCATTATTCTTCTCATTAACAGAAAACAGCTGTTTGTTTCATTGACACATAAGTAGTTGGCTCAATGGGTAATAACGTCCTGCTGTAATAGTGGCAATAGCAGTTGTGCATCTCTTTTTTCTTCCTTGTGGCTGTAATAATGGAAGCAACTAAAAAGAACAGTAAATAACTCCATCACTAGCTCTGGGAGGTGGCCTTAATTTTTAAACTAATTTACAGAAAGTATATCTAGATGCATGTATTTTCCTGACCAAAATGATGGATTTATTTAAAAATTTAATCATAAGTTAGAAATAATACCCCTAGGGTTCCCTGATAATTAAATTATCTTTATAATTTACGTAAACATACTTCTAACTAGATCCAATAATTCGAAACCTTAGAGTGCAGAGCTATCCCCCCCCCACCTTCTTTCTTTCCTGCCAAAACATGGCGAATTTTACACCTGATGAAAGTTGAAGGTTACATCAACCAAAACGTTGTGCAGTTAAAACGCAAGATTAGACCAATTGTCCGATTAGTCTAAACAATACAACATTCATACCTCATCTAAAAAATTTAGAACTGTAAATCATATGCAGCCTTTGAATTAGTTTCTAAAAGGCTCGATTCTGGATATGACCTTAAACTATATCCATTGGTGAGGCCCCAGCTTGCAGGCTTTGGGGAGTGTGGAGCCACCCTTTAATTGGCATTGCTCCCAGGTCCACCCTGACCCAGAGTGGTAGTACCTGTTAGGGTCCCAACTATGGGTTAAATAGAAACCGACTTGAAAAAAAACCAAATATATTCTATCAAAAGATTTTTTCTTCAAAATCACTAGATTCGGCATTAAATAACCTGAAAAGGGTTGATATGCCGTAAAACAAAAACAACCAACCAACCAATCAACATTTAAAAAGGCTCATAGATTTTTCAGATTCGTGAATAGAGAAGCACTAGAAAATCAATACCACACGTACAACGTCTGAATATAAAATGATTGATTGAAACTAATGGGAAATTGAACTTTGTATCTTGATATTCATGACAAAGAAAATCTAGATAGCTGAATAATTACAGACATATGCTTCTATTGATTAAGTCTATAGACACCATCTTATATATTGTTTAATGTTATTGCTTACCTTGAAGATTCTTTGGTTGGTTACAAGATCTTTTGGTTGGTTACAAGATCTTTTGGTTGGTTACGAGATCTTTTGGTCGGTTGTGAAATCCTTTGGTTGGTTACAAGATCTTTTGGTTGATTACGAGATCCTTTAGTTGGTTACGAGATCTTTTGGTTGGTTACGAGATCTTTTGGTTGGTTACGAGATCTTTTGGTTGGTTATAAGATCTTTTGGTTGGTTACGAGATCCTCTGGCTGGTTAATATGTTCATGCAGAAGAAAATGATGTTATTTTACATTAAGTTAAATCTTATATCTTCTGCCTTTTTATTAGAATGTTTTATTTATTATAATGTATTTCATATAAGTAGATTAATAATAAGTGTGAAACTCAGTCGTTAGAATATTTGCTTTCTGATCAAGTTGCAAGTTCTATCTCTCTTTGCAGCACTTTTTGGCGAGTACCTGATGCATCATAGACCACATGCCTGCTCAAAGCTTGCTAGTGAAATTTGGTAAAACTGTTCAGATAGCATGATGAATAAGCAATAACCCTACAACCTAGAAAGCAGCCATAAAAACCATCTTGTATTGCATTGAAGTAAATCTGTTTGACTCAACATGGTATAACTCTTCTGACTGGCTTGATTCTGTTGCTGGCATTCTTTCCAGAATCAAGTACTTACAAAATGGACCACATGAAGGTTGCCAACATCCATAAATGAAACTGGTGTTATAGAACCGACTCAGTCCGAACTTGATACAGTCAGTTCGTCAATCCACTTCACTACAGCCACCTTCCAACATGTACATTAATAAGGTTTTTTTCTTATTCATATTATTTGGATTCATCAGACTACTGTTCTCATCTTTATTTTCACAACATTTCGGTCAATGTAACTTCCGACCTTCTTCAGGTGTATCTTGTTGAAGTTGGAAATGTTTCTGTTGAACTCGGGAATTTGGACAGAACTTCGAACAGAACCCTTTATTTACTTCACAGAGTTAACATGCTCTCGTTCCATTAGTCATGACTGAATAAAAATCCTAATTGCATTTTTCGGTCACCCACACTGAGGATTGAACCTTCAACCTTCAGGAAAATATCACTTTTACAATTGATTTTTCCAACTACTCTAACCACTGCACCACAGGTCCTTGCAATAATAGAGATAACCAATCCTCATCTCAAAAATTTAGAAACATCAGTTTTCTTCTTATTTTGAAAGGTAGCATTCATTAGTTGGTTATCGTCAAGCAAAGTCCCCCCCCCCTCCCGTCACTTGTTGTGGGCCTGTTTGACTAAAATCAAACATCATAAAAAAACGTATCCAATATAGAATACCACCCCCCTCCAAAATTTGTTCTTTTTAATTTCAATAAATCTTAATAGTAAATAAGAAAAACTTCTTGTGAATGTTCTGTATTGGATAATTTTTTTTTATCATGTTTGAATTTAGTCTAACAGGCCTGCAGCAAATGTCGGGGAAGGTGGGGGGGTCTTTATTTGATGATAACCCATTAGATTTTATTATATCTAAATTTTCAAGGCTTTTTTAAAAAGGATCCCATTTAACTTAATTCTGGTCGCCATTTCTTAATTGTGAGCGAGAAAGTGAATTTGCTGGTAATAAACATGTTAGTTAAACTAAAATTGTTACTTTTAAGGCCATCCATTTTTAGTTATTCTCTCAAATGTTCAAACTGTGTGCAGAAGTTTTCAATCTAGTCATATTATTAAAATCCTGTAGATCTTGCTTATCACCATGCACATCCTATGATGTAATAAAGAGTAATGGATAAGAGGAGTAATAGGAGGAGGTGAATAACATAAATAATTAAGAGTTTCATAAATTTACTAGCAGGACCCATGGAAATTCCACAGAATGAGAAATAGTTTTAATCAACAAATATGTTTTGATAAAGCCGATATTTTTCTGGATAGCACAAAAAATTAGTTTTATAGGTAAATATAAAAATATTTGTTTTCAAATCTAATTTATAAAACTCACTATGTCTGTCTGTCTCCATATTTTCAAACTCTATCTCTTCTGAAACTAAAAGTCACAGAGTGGCACTAGGGGCTTCAAATGATTAGATTTTTTGGTCTTTAACCGGTTAAAATAGTTTTTAGGAGGTCAAAAAGGGGTAAGAATTGAAAAAAAAATCATTATACATTTTGTACATTCATCTTACTTTATTTTTATTCAGTTCATATGAGTGTCACGTTAGTACAGTGGTAACGTCACCAGCTTCGAATGCTAGAGTTTTGCTTTCAGTTCTGATTCTAGCTGATGGCACCCAAATACTTTATTTTTTACTTTTGAAATCACAACTCTATAATAATAATATATATGAAATCTGGACGAATTAAAATATCATATTTAAGTGTATTTTATGATTGGGCAAAGCTAGGCACCCCCTGCTAGTAGATTATAAAAATAGCCAAGTTTGGTTTTTCTCTTAAAGGCCTGAGCATCCCCTTCCTCAGCAACAGCAGAAACCTAAAATTTTAAAATATTTATGAAAACATTTTAGAATATTTTCATATTTAAACTAATATAGCAAAAGTCTGTTAGTATGTATGTATGTATGTCCGCTAAAAACTTTTGTCATCTGCATTGAACAGGCATGAACTTGGATTGTTAAAAAGAGCAAAGTCTCGGATGAATAAAAATGTATAACACAAATACTGACCCAACGGCTCATAGTCTAATAGATTATAAAGATGGCCAATTTGGTTTTTCTCTTAAAGAAATAAGCATGCCCCCCCCACACACACACCAATGTATCTGTATATGGTTGTGTATCAGCAATGCATGATACCATATATGGTAGTGCCATATATTTTATTTTAACAATATGATTAACATATATTCTTTGTTTTAGTTTAGTGGATTGCATTTAGAGTAAATATATTTATCATTTTTCTTCAAATTATAAAAAAAGAAAACTATATTTTGCTTGGATTATGACCTGGTCCTAAATTAACAAGGAAGTGAATTTTTTTTTTTTTAAGATGTCTGTATTTTGGAGAAAACGCAAGGAATTGAAATAGAAATATACGAAAGTGTACTGTTATGATTTTTACATTTTTTCATTTGCTCCGAGAAAAATTCAAAAGATGATTTTTTTTTTTTTACCTGCCATATTTTCTTGTGTATAAATTGAGGCATTTTGAATGAGGATTAATGGCAAAAATCAGAAATTGCATTAAAAAAATTTTCAGAAAATTTTTACTGATCTCAAGGCTTTACAAACAAATTTATTTTTAATTGACCTTTGACAACTAGATTTTTTGATTTACTAAAGTTGCTAGCCAAATGCATATGATTTTTGGAATATGGCAACTTCGTTCTGTGACAAATATGTACATAATAAATATTTTTCTGTATTTTTTTCAAAAATAAATGTAATTCTAAATATACACGGAATTTTATGTTGAGACTTGAAGGTATAAACATTCGAATTTCTTCAGATGTTTTTTAAACAGTCTTCATTAAAAAAAAGAATATATTGTTCTATTAAAACTTTTATAGTTTAAATAATTTGACCTTTCAAGTTTTATTTAAAAATAAAAGATTTAAAAGACATTTTTCACTCAGCAATGCACTTTGGAAGATGCTCTGTCAAAAAAAACACAATCGCAAAAGATAGACGTTTTATTATTTCTAAGTTGCTACTCGGAAAAATCACTTGCAACGTAAAGCCCTGTATCTTTAAAAAATTTATCTATCCTTAATTTTTTTTTTTTTTTACTTATCCTTAAAATTCCCTTTGATCTGAAATAACAAAATTACAAATATACTTAGTTAACCTGACTTGATAAGAAAACACAAAGTAGACAAATTTACAATCTATCTATATCCATAGAAGTGAAAGTGTGTGTGTGTGCGCATGTGTGTGTGTGTGTGTGAGGACACTTCTCAACCTATATACTCAATGAATTTTTAATCTACATATTAAACTTGCTACATGGGGTATTCAGACGTGTGGAAACGTTTTTAATCTGTTTTCATCCAGAAAAAAGGGGTTGCTAAAGGGTCAAAATTGAAAAATTGATACTTGGGAGTCATCAAATTTTTATCTGTTTACCAACTGTTTCATGAATGCACATGCACGGCTGTGAAACATGACAGCTTATTTATGTTAAGAATAAGTAGATTTGAAAACACTTTGTAAATACCGTGTCTAAGCTGGTCTAATGGTTATGGTATTTGACTCACTGTCTTAAGGTTTTGGTTTTGAGCTCAGCTCGAGTATTTTTTTTTTTACTCACAAGAAATAAACTGTTCAGAAAAAAATAATACTCGCATGCAGATGTGTCAGTTTCTTTCCGTTTTTTTATTTTACTTCATTTTTTTCAAAGGAATTTAATGTTACATTTAATATCTGGCAATATCGGGTACATCTGCTAGTTTTTTTTATAAAAGGCATTTCATGTGTCAGCAATACATGTTCTTTAAGAACCAATACATTAATACTTAACAGTATGATTATCATATATATTTTAACAATATGATTAACATATATTCTTTGTTTTGGTTTAGTGGATTGCATTTAGAGTAAATATATTTATTATTTTTCTTTGAATTATAAAAAAGAAAACTACATTTTGATTCTATTATAAGCTGATCTTATTAATTAGGAACTTAATTTTTTTTAAGATGTCTGTATTTTAGGAACATCTTTTATCTCAAAGATAGGAAATTCACCAAAATCAAAAATTATTTTTGAAACTGAAATGAAGAGCCATGCAATAAAATATCAAATATTTTAATGAAATATACGATGTTGGGATTTTAATGAAATATACGATGTTGGGATTTTAATGAAATATACGATGTTGGGATTTTAATGAAATATACGATGTTGGGATTTTAATGAAATATACGATGTTGGGATTTTAATGAAATATACGATGTTGGGATTTTAATGAAATATACGATGTTGGGATTTTAATGAAATATACGATGTTGGGATTTTAATCAATAATATCATATATATATTTGAAAAAAAAAAAGAAAATAGTGTACATATCAATGATTGTATTACAGGTTGTGAGTTGTGTTCCGAACGTATGCAATCTATTCTTATGGTTTTCATTTCTGAAACAGTGTTGTATTTTAAAGTCAAAGTATATACGCAAGAAAATATGGTAGATAGAAATTTTTCCCATCTTTTGTGTTTAAAACAAGCAAACTTATAAACTAACATTTAAAGAACTTTTGAGATTACAAATTTTTTTTCAGAAGTTTTAAAGATAAAAAGGATTATTCTTGAAAAAAAAAATCCATGAATTTTTTTTTTTTTTTTTTTTAAGAATAATGATGCAGAATTTTTTTAGGTGAAGTTTTGGAACATGAATGAAATGTATCAACAAGAAAAGAAAGATGGTCAGTATTTTCAGCGTCAAATATCTTATAATTTCTTCTCATAGCCAATCATTCATTACAGTAATCCCCCCCCCTCCCGACCCTCCACGATTTTATTGTTTCATAACTTTCTGTTATAAAGCTTATTCTTTAAACCTTGTCGCTACTTTTTGTTTTAATTCACAATTATTCATAGAGTTAAGTGTCGGTCTAATGGATACTGTTGCAGACTATGAAATCGGTTATGTAGAGTTCAAATCCAATTTGGCCTAATGTGATCATTTAATCACTAATGTTTCTTTGAAAAAAAAAAAGTGAAACTGCAAAGGTAAATTAGCAGCTTTTATTCAATTAACGTTATCCAATGAACAGTTTGCAATTAGTGCTGTGATTCAAGATTAAATAACCCGCTAAAAGGGTTGATTTGCCATAAAACAGACAAACAATAAAATCTGATTTGGTTTATTGTAAGATTTAAAAAAAAACTTTGTATTTTGTGTTCTACAAGTTTATGTTTTTTCACATTAAAAAATATAGAGCAGCATTCACCAATATTTGAATTTCATGAATGACTAAATTTATAATTTGATGAATAAATCATGTGAATTTAGAAAAAAAAAATTTTATATAATATTTTGAAAACTTTTATTCTATTAATATGAAATGCCTCCATTAAAAGTAAGAAAGTAATCATTTGAATAAAACAAATTGAAAATTTGAAGTTTCATTCAAGTATTACACATTTTTACTGTTTTTATACGCGTTCATGTTTTTTTTAGACGTGCTTTTCAATCTTTTTGCCAAAGCGGAACCCCATGGGAACATTCCATTGGTTCATGGAAAATCTATGCAATAATTTAGTTCATCTTCAAACCTAACAAATTTAGTGATTTTAATTATTTAAAATTTAGTACATTTAAATAACAATTTTTTTTAAATATGCATATAAACCCTCCCTATAATAATTTCAAAATTGAATTTAACAATCTGTTTATTTGTTCCTTGCTCTAATTTAGAAATTGCAGAATCCCTGGACTCTACTGGCGGAACCTTAAGGTTCCACAGAACCATTGTTGAAAAGCACTTCTGTAGACCATTGAAAATTTTACAGGGAGCAACGGTTTGCAATGACTGATATAGAAGATAATCTCAATTTGTCCCTGTTAGTCGGCAATTCGTTTTTATAACAGATTTTACAAGAAGGGTACCATTGTCTTTCTACATACAGCATTTGTTATTTCCAAAATAGTCACCCATTTTGTATTGACTGGGTTTAAGATGACTTAACTTTTGATGATCTGACAGGAACCGGTGTATCAATATGATTATGTCATATATGATTGGATATATAAACGTATATCTTCTCTAAATTGTTAAGTTTGGAAAAAATTTTCTTTACCTAACTTCATATTCTAAAAATACTTTGGCAAACATGCATATTAACTTATTCAATCATGACCTAAATAAATAGAAGGCCGTTCGACTAAAGTCACATGACCTGCTGACATCATAGAATAAAGTATAATGGCCATGGTTAAGCGATAGATGACTATTACGAGGATTATTTTAAAATTTGTGCATATTAAAATTAATAATGAAATACACTTTTAAAAAATAAAACCTCCCTACAATAATTCCTCAATAAAAAAATACTCGACATTCCGGCATATTTCTCCAGATATTTCATTGCTGCATTACTTCCTTGGTTTCTGGACGGTGACAGCTAATTTGGTGTCCCCTTCCAACAGATATTTTAACTAAAGAAATTTATCACATTATTAGACGAATTATTAGGATTATTATTAGTAGTAATATTATTATTATTATTATTAGTTTGGCATAAGAATGATATTTTTCTGTAAAAAAATGTTTATTTACTTTTAATAACGTTTCACATAAAAAAGTTAACAATTACAAGAAATAAATATCACACATTTATTAAATAAAAAATAAGAATTGTTCACATTGTTCCATTTATTTTTGTATAGAATATTAATAATAAATAATATTGCGTATTATAACACATAATCATCATGATAGTCGTTTATCGTTTAACTGTGGCCATTGTGTTTTATTCTATGACATCATCAGATTACGTGATTTTAATGGAAGGGCTTTCTATTTATGTAGGCCACGATTGAATAAGTAAATATGTGTGTTTATTAATACCTTTTTTTCAAAATGACAACTTTTTAGTATCATCCATTTTCCATAATGCAAGAAAGTAATAAAAATTAATATGTGTCGACTTTCATGAAATTCAAAGTAGAGCAGTTCCAATAACAATACGGAATATACACATTTGTCTAATGAGAATGTATTGTCATGGTGCATTTCTTTGTGATAATTTGTTCTATTTGCAGATAAAAGTGTTCTTCTTGTTAAGCATTTTTTCAAAATATTTCTAATGATCCCAATCAAATTTTATGCATGAAATATTTTTGTACTTCTTTTCTACACATCTAGAAAGTCGAATGAAAATAAAAGGAAGTTAATTTTTAAAATATGAGGTAAAAATAATGACCATCTATCCATTTCTTTGGTATATTTCATCCATACTTTTCTTCTACTTGCTAGATATGAAATCATTTCCAAAATACTAGTATGCATATTTACATATTGCTTTTATTTGTAGACACATCAATACATGTTGAAGTATATTTCTATATAGATCCATAATATCACACTTTCAACCATATATTCCAAATTTCATGCATATGCAAATCTAATATTTGTTTATCAAACATACAGACATTTATACCCTGTGTGAAAACATTCTGTGGATATTGTATCAAATGAATTATGCTAATGACGATTGTTACGATTTATTTGCAGGTAGTAGAAACGGTAGCCATTTTGAATAATTAAACCCATCCTTGTATTTACATCTCAAATAATGATCAATTCAAATATGCGAACATCACTTAGTCCATTGCATGTGTATTTTTTCAAAAAACATTCATCACATAACAGTATTCAAATTACAACCCATAATATGTCAACTGCTGAACAACTATAAGAACTGTTAATGTGATTGGAGAATTATTAACCAATCAGATTATCTGTTTCATTTTAAGCATTACAACTATAAGAACTGTTAATGTGATTGGAGAATCATTAACCAATCAGATTATCTGTTTCATTTTGAGCATTACAAATAAAAGAACTGTTGATGTGATTGGAGAATCATTAACCAATCAGATTATCTGTTTCATTTTGAGCATTACAAATAAAAGAACTGTTGATGTGATTGGAGAATCATTAACCAATCAGATTATCTGTTTTGCTATGAGCATTACTCACTGCTCGGTGATCTGCATTCACCAGAATTGAATTTTTCCACTTGACAGTGTCATCTACCTCTTGCTTGTTTCTGAGGTGTTTTACTGAAATTTTCTAATTAAAAAAAAAAAAAAAAAAAAAAAACTCTTATTATATGCAGATTTTTTTTTTCTTTTATTGTTCTTTACATTTTTGGTTGTGACCTCGACTGGCAGAGGCCATGATCTTTGACCCAAAACAAAGCACAAGCTTGTTTTGACAAAATTTATGATAACAAATGAAAAGTAAATAATAAAATGGAAAGCAGACACAGTTTATGAAAATAATTCATGGTAACTAATATGCATTACGCATTACATGCGTTACGCATTACATGTGTTATGCATTACGTGCATGATGCATTACATGCGTTACGCATTACATGTGTTACGCATTACATGCATGATGCATTACATATGTTACGCATTACATATGTTACACATTATATATGTTACGCATTACATATGTTACGCATTACATGCATGATGCATTACATATGTTACGCATTACATGTGTTACGCATTACATATGTTACGCATTACATGCATGATGCATTACATGCGTTACACATACTCATTCAAAAAAAGAGATTAAACAAAAGAGATTGATATGTGTCATTTTGAATGTAATGTTGGTGACTTAAATATCCATTTTGAATAAAGCTTACCTTCACTCCTGGAGCCCACCCCTTCCTGCTATAGAAATGAGTGTCATTGCTAAATGGAACTGAATTATCCAAACTTTTCTCAAGGACAAAGGTCTCCAAAGTTTACAAAAGGGAGGGCCGCATTGCTGACATTTTAGAGCAACACGGGCCAAAAAAAAAAAAAGAAAAAAATGACCTGGATGTGTTTTATACTGTTTTGTTTTTTAAATGAAACTCGTTCTCCAAAACCTCATTTTTTTTAATCATTTTCTAAACAGACAAAAAAAGACACCACATCATTTATACATATTTTCATTTAAAAAAACTTTTCCTGAATATTTTCACGTTTTCAATAAGAGCTCCGCAAACTGTACTAAAGACTTTGGCAAGTCACATTTAGCCCATGGACCGTAGTTTGGAGTTCCCTGTTCTAGGATAATACTGACCAATATTCTGATTCCGCTAGATAAAACTAGGAAGGAATATTCTTAATTAATCACGTGATTCCTTGATATGCTTTTTCTTTTCACCAAAATAATTGTGAAACAAACTTTAAAAATCATGAATTGTCAATAAAATACAAATTAGAAACAAAACAATAAATTTAAATTTATATATTTGATTTTAAATAAATGAAAAAATTCAAAACAACCATTTTAATAAATTATAATTAAAAGCCAAAAACTCCAAATTCAAAACTTGTTTGCAATATCATTTGATAATTTTTTCACTTTTTTTTTAACTGGAAATCGCTCCAGACAAGGCATGAAACCACTTGATACAAGAAGCTAAAAAATCTACTATTTCCGCGGTCAAAAACGAGTCAACGATAAGTGTTAGATGGATAGATTCTGATCCAGAAAGCAGCAGTTTTTCCTCCTTTGTCAGAAACATCGCTTGTGAAATGTGAGAACTAGAAGACAAAATAAGGGAAGCGAAAGATATAACGCTGCTGAAAGTAAACACAAAGTTCATTTTCGATTCTCTCAAAATTTGGAGATTTTTTGTACATTTACATTGTTTACTTCTCTTCCACTGCAAGAATTTAGGGTCGGAAAATGGGATTGAGAAGTCAGCGCCCCTGAGGAGGGGCACTCTGACCTGCAAAAAGTGCCTGGGTAGCCCCGTCAGCATTCCCTAGTGAGAGCGCCTTAGGAAATTAGCAATAAACTAACCCCTTCTCAAAGCGAGAAGACAAAGCCTGGGAGGGTGGACCTCCTAGAACTGCACAGAACTAAACTCCCACTGCAAAATCAACAGGGAACGGATCATTACAGGAATGGTCTAATCTCTGTTAATTTTTGAGGCCCAGGATAAAGATAGCTAGCCGAGAAGAAGTTTTGCTTTTGTTAATTTAGTATTTAATTCACACTTTATGATTAGGAATAGTTTTAAAGTAGGTATTTTTTTTTTATCAACTTCACTATTATCCGAACTACCATGTGGTTTGCATCATAAACAAATCTAATCTGGTATGGATATTAGTTAGAAATTAACTACTCCTTCTCTTTCTCTTAAATAAACACAGTTTTATATTTTTATCAAGTGATATTTAAAGCTTTTGCATTTGTAACGATGAAACGTATTGAACGAATTCATGTAAACGGATAATGGAATATTGTTGCCACATCTGGGCTAGTGCATTAATCACTAGCTTCTCTCTCTTAGACAAGCCACAAAAAATGGATTTCTAACCCTCATAGGTACTGCACTGTCTGCCAACCTCCAGCCCCTGTCCCATCACCGCAGTGTTGCATCTCTGTGCTTGTTTTACCAGTACTTCCATGTAATCTGATGAACTTGCTACACTTGTACGCCCCAAATGAAAATATCCCCAACTCACCTACCATACAGCCAAATCCCACCCCTTCACTGTAGAGACTCCTAAATGCCAGAAGATTTTCTTTCCTCAGACCATTTGCTATTGGAATTCCTTTTCTATTCCCTGTTTCTCTTCCCATACCAACATGCAGAAAGTTAAATGCAATGTGAAGAAGCCTCTTGTTGCCAAACTCCCCATCCAGGTTGCCCTCTATGAACCTGGTTCCTACCAGAGTAGTCCCTTATGCTTCAGTGTCTATATGTCTTATTTGGGCTGAAAAAAAATATTTAATGATATTCTTGAGCTGAAGCATTCGTTACATATTCGTGGATTTTTCTCATTTTCATTGTTTTCAATTTTCACAACATTTCAGATGTTTTTTTCCAATGCATTTTTTCATATGCCGTAAACCTTTCGAGAAGTTTGTATTGACCTCCTTATTTAATCCACTGGAATAAACTGCCTTTTAAGTATCTTGTATCAGTTAATGATTTCTTAACGCATGGCCAAGTGGATATACAAGATGACCCCACTCCCTCTCAAAATAATTGTGTACCAATAGAATTGTTTATATAATTCACAGTCTTTTCTACAACACAGCCATATTCGGTGGAAATAAACTCGACTTATCCATCAAGTATTAGTTATGAATGTGCAACATGTGGGATACTTTGGTGGCCGTCTCATCAGTAAGAAGTGTGATTCTGAATTGACTTCACACTCACTGAACCTCAGCCCTTAGATTTTTATCTCTGGGTTTGTTTCAAAGATAATGTCTGTCAAAGTAATGTTGGATATGGAGATGTGGCAACACACATGTGAAAGCAGAGGTGTGCACACATGCATATTCCAGATGGATTTTGAACTACATTCTTGTGTCCCATAAAAATGACCGGAATCATAATTGTCACTGAGAACAAAAAACTGTTTACATTCCAAAGTCAGGATTTATGAATTACTCAATTCAAAAGAAAAAAGAATGTAATATCTTAATATTTATTCGACCAGGAACGTCGATCGATGTTTATATAAGAGATAACATGAACAACAGAGAGGAGAGCAGACTGACAGCGATCGAGCATGATTGACATCTTTCCATCATCGAGCCACACACCAACCAACCCTACACAACAAACATCTCTCTCTCTCTCTTTGTCAATCAATAAGAATCTTAATTGTAAATAAAACTTTATATGTTGATAAATTCATCTGTGTTGACTTTAAGGATAATGACGAAAGAATTGTCTGGTGTATATATAATTTTAGCAAACATTTGCAAAGTGCAAGCTAAAAAAATTATATATACATTCAACAACGCAACAGTAACCCCAGATTATTTCTGAGATGAAGGGGGCTATCACAACCAAAAGTGGATCAGTTCCAAGCGAGGTATGTGGAGTTATTGATAATTTTGTATGTTGTATCCAGGTGTACTCATCATTGAACAGAAATAGAATGAAGACTGTTGGACATTGATGGTTAAATCTTGGTGGACAAGTCAGGGATAAACTGAAGTTTATTCACACTAATTACGGCTGAATTGTGGAAAACATTGTGAACTTAATTAATGACCTCAGAAGTTAGGGTTAGAAAGGATTTTGTTTTATTTTACAGCATAACAACAAGAATATAGCTTTTCCCTTGTCATCAGTTTGCTCAAGTTGGAGGTTGGAGCATCCTACGGGAGGTCAGACATTCACTTGCTATCTCATATATTCTAACCGAGAGATCTTTTTATGATTCTAACCATCTCTTTAAGTGCAATTGTTTCAATTTCTCTTGCACTTGGTTCACCAGGTATATTTGCCAGGTAGTGCTTGAAATTCTTTTTGATGAATCCAGTTGCTCCTATCTATGGGTTATTTAATGCTAAATAAAGTTGTCCAATATAAAATTCTTTAATTGTGATGATTATTTATGTTTTTCGAATACATTGCTCCTTGAAAACATTACTCTTTGAGAATATCAAGCTGGGAAAAGACTTAGACAATCCTCAAACTATAGACCTATTTCATTAGTTTTGTGTTTTTGGAATAAAATTATCTACTATAATTTCATAGGTAGAGTAATCTTTACTTATATATAAAAGGCACTTTGTGTGCGTCTGTGTTCATATGTGAGTTTGTTCCCTATGGACTCCGAAACGGCTGGAATGATTTTTTAAAATTTCACACAAATGTACTTTATGTGTCTGGGAGTATTCTTAGATAGATTTTCTATCAGAATGCCTCCGATAAGTATCAAAAATCGATAATAATAAAAAAAAAATCCGATTCAAAAAGGAGCAGTTCGATTTTGATCAAAGTTAATATCCTTATACAGCCGAACATCACAAGTGCATTTGAGAAGTTTTATCACTGCACAAACAGAAGAGCCCTGTGTATAAAATTAACAGTAGGTTCTTTGAAAACATTAATCTTTGAAATCCTTTTTTCACATTTGAAAACATTAATCTTTGAAATCATTATTTTTTAAAAACATTCTTTGAAATCCTTATTCTTTGGCATCGGTAGCATTCTTTGTTCTCAACGTGATTGGTCCTCAGCCACTTCTAGTATCTCTTTGGGGAGAAAAATGAAAAACAAACAAAAAAAAAGATCAGATTGAGTAATATGTTTGGAGATGAACTCATTAGATACTTGACATGGTCAGTTGATTGATTGGATTTCTATATTTTATTTTGTAAACAGATTTAAATGAAACGAAATTAGGGACAAGATCAATCAATAAGTGGGGAGTGGGGTCTCTGGTCATCCTTGTCACTGTATCTTTGATTTGTGTAAGGTATTTCTGGCTAGAGTTCTCAGTCGTCATAATACCACATTCACACCAGTGGTATTAGGCTACTCTGACGACCTCCCATCTAGCCAAAGCAAGAACTGAAGTGAATGAATGTCTAACTACCAAGATTCTGTTCTACTGCATGATGATACTAACTGATACACCCACTTTTTTTTTATTGCAGCCGGGGTGAGGTATTAAAAAGAGGTGGGTATTACCTTATAGATGCTAGTTAAAACAAATTCTATTTGAGTGTCATGAATTTATCCCTGGTAAAGCAACATAACAGAAACTGATACAAGATATCTTTAAAAAGAAGCGGGTGCTGAACACAAGAGCTGTTGGAAATTTGCAGAAGGTTAGTGACGGCTACAAATTGACATCTGAAGAAGGCTGAAGAGCACAATGGCCAAATCATTATAAAAATAGTAATAGCCAAGGTAAAAAAAAAAAAAAAAAAAACATGTAAGTAAAATGCTGGGAGCAAAAAAAAAAAAAAAAAAAAAAAAACAACAACAATCTAACATATTGACAAGGGGGAGGGGAAAAAATGTGAGAAAAAAATTTAAATGTATGGTTTAAATAAATTGTGTATGATACTTGAAATCTACTCCAATGTACAAAGACGTTTACAACAATGTTTATGATATTACAAGTGAAAAAAAAATATTTAAAAAAATATGTGAACGATCTGACTGTCTCAAACATGAATCAATAACATTATTCGCATTTTTTTTTTTTACCTGATTTTCTTAATATTTATTTTGATGGATTCCTGACATTCATTTTTGAACCAATAAAATGTGTGTGAGTTTTTCATGGCCATCTTCTGAATAAATCATATTGCAGAGTGAGTGAATTTGAATGTGTTTCAATAATTTTTTGTGTTTTTAAGTTTTTGTAAAAGTTTCAGCTTCTTCAGTTCTTCATCAACCCTCATGATATAACATCTTTATTATATGAAATGTCTTAAATATTATAAGTATATGAAATGTCTTATTAAATATTAAAATTATATGAAATAATGAAAAATTGAAAATGATGTTATTTCTAATTTAACTGCCTTAATCTCCCTTTTTCTCAGTCAACATTCTCAATGCAAAACAGAAACTGCTTGCGAGATGAGGTGTTTATAGCAAATGAAGTGATCCATAATATAGTTTTTAAGTTGAATTTATTGATGGGTTTGATAGTTTTAAGTCAAACTACAAAAACAAACAATATGGGTCTGATGTTCTTAAAATCATTAAATAAACAATATAAATTGTAATTGTCAGACGACATTAAAACCATTAAAACAATATATATCTATCTATATATATACGAGCGTCGATTCCATGGTCGAGTGGGAGAACTGCCAACTGTCAACATGACGGTTCTAGGTTCAGTCCTTGGCTTGGGAGAGATGCTAGTCTAGCGGCGCTGATGAGTTGTGATACAACGAAACAGGACTGTATGTCGATGACTACAAATATATATATATATATTAATGGGTTTATGACCATTAAAAAACGGTATAAATAAATGTATGATAAATGTAAATTGTAATGAGTTAGGTGGTATTAAAACCATAAAAACAAACAATATAATTATTAATGGTTGTATGACCATTAAAAAACAGTATAAATAAATACATAATAAATGTTAACGTAAAAATGATATTTATTTACAATTTCTGATAATGTTTTTATCACATAGAATTTACATTAGTTTTTTTGCTTTAAAGCAAATTTTGTCATCCTTGTCGTGTGGTTATAAATATGTTAGCAAATATTTCAAATGTCACATTTTAGGATAAGAACTAATTGTATAAACACCTTGGCTTAACATTCACAGGCAACATGAATTTTAACAAATACATTGAAGACATTGCCAAAACTGCTGCGAAGATGGGCTTCTTCTACCGTGCTAGAAAACTACTGACACTTGAGAGTATTATGCATCTCTACAAAGCCACCATTCGTTGATGCATGGAGTGTTGTCGCATCATGTTGTGACCTTCTCAACCACTGATCGACATGACTAATAATACGCTACTCGAAAGTTCTTCATTCAAACTTCCCGGCCTAGCATTCACAAGCAACATGAATTGGTACAGGTACATTGAGGACATTGCCAAGGTTGCTGCAAATAAGGTTGACTCCCTCTCCCGTGATAGAAAGCTGCTCACACCTACATCTCTACGAGGGCACCATTCACTCATGCATAAAGTATTGCATAGAGCATTACTACCACATCTGGGCTGATAAATCTGTCACTAGTCTCTCGTTTTTAGACAGCAGCCAAAAAAAAGTCTCCGATCTAATAAGTCCTGCACTATCAACCAGACTAACCTCTGTAGCATCACCGCAATGTTGCATTTCTGTACAGTAGAACGCTGGGATATGGTGGCCCTAGGATACGTTTTTTTTTCAAGTTACGATGTGAAATACAATGGTTTTCCGGACCTTGGTTATGGTATTTGCCCCGCTTTACGGTATTATTTATAATGTCATTTGAACAGAAGATTAAAATGGCTGACTTGTTTATGATAGAAAACTGAAATGCATTCTGGTGAATTTTTATGTAATTATGTTTAATTTGTTTTATTTTCCATTATTACATTTGTTATTTCAATAAATCATTGATTAATAATAAATAAAATTTTAAAAAATAATTCAGTATGTAATTAACAAGATACAAGAAACCACACAGATAAGAAACTGAAATGCATTCTGATGGATTTTTATGAAATTATGTTTTTAAATAAGATTTTAAATATCTGGAGTATTTTCCATTATTGCATTTTTTATTTCAATAAATCATTGAATAAATAAAATTACAAAAAAATCAATATGTAATCATTAGGGTTATGACAACAGCATATTCTTTTCATTGTTTTGACTCTCGAGTATATATCCGACACGGTTAGGCACAGTTAATCAACCAAGAACCACATTACTCTATATAAAGGCATATAAGATATCAACGGATACACACTCGAGAGACAAAACAATAAAGAGAATATGCTGTTGTCATAGCCCTAATCATCATCAAGATGATTATCATCAACAGTTACTATATTGTCCAATTTCTACTGTACACTCTTTAACCCTTATCCTCGAGTGGCCTCTTGGCCTTGATAAGTGGTGCTGCCTATATAAAAACAAAAAAGATACAAGAAACCACACATAAAATTATGTCATAATATTTTTGGGATATTTAGGTTTTTAAAAAAGAAGTAAACTTTTCTCAGTATTTTTTTCAATGAAAGAATAACTTTCATTGATTTGGCTATTTTATTTATTTTATTTTTTGATTTTGCAAAACAGGATCAATCCAGTGGTCATCATCATCACTCTCCCCCCCCCCCCAATATGTCATAAAAGTACCAAACTCTTTTCAGTCTTCCTTTTCATACTAGGTTGTCTATGCATCCTCGTTCTTGATGAATTTATTAATTATAACCGCTTCCTTAAAAACATTTTTATTTCGTATCATTATTTGCATGTACAACTGACCCCCCCCCCCTACAATCAAATCGAGACTTTGAATCTGATTTTGATCTGTTGAGTTGAAAAGAAAGCAGAAGAGTCTTTACACCGTTTCTTTTATGAAGCATATTGATGAAGATCAACACCTTCAAAATGAAAAATAAAACATGCAGAAACTGAAAGGTAAGATGAAATAAGATCAGAATATTGGGTGCTTCTTCAGTATTAGAATGAACATCTGGGCTGATGCATCTACTACTAGTTTCTCCCTCTTGGACAGGGTCCAAAGAAGAGTCTCCAATCTAATAGACCCCACATTGTCAACTAAGCTCAAACCCCTGTCCCATCACCACAGTTTTGCATTCCTGTGCCTATTTTACAAGTATATTAATGGAATGTGCTCTGATGAATTCATTGCACATGCCCCCTCGATGTACATACCTTGGACAAACTTGCTTAGCAACAAAATCACACCTCTTCATTGTTGATATCCCTAAATGTTGGAAAACCTTCTACTCTAATAGTTTCTTCCCTCGAATAGCTAGACTTTGAAATTCCCTTCCTGCTACCTACTTTCTTGACTGCACTGACATGCAGAAGTTTAAATGTAACATAAACCAACATCTTACTCATGTTCCCCAAATATGGCCCTAAATAATAGCCCCTTACGCCCAAATAGTGATGTGCCTTTTTTTAGGGTGAACGTAAGTAAAAAAAGAAAAAATGATAACACCAATGGCATCTACTTAATTTTCATGTCGAAATTAGTAACATATCCAAAAAGTAGAAAATTAATTGTATTTTAATTCGTATTATTTGGATTCTTCAGATTATTGTTCTTATTTTAAGTGTCATTTTCACAACGTTTCGGTTGATGTAACCTCCGAACTTCTTCAGGTGTCTCTTCTCAAACTTGGGAATCTGGGCAGAATTTCGGCCAGAACCCTTTATTTACTACTGCATGGTCACGTTCCGTCAAACATGACCGGATAGAGGTTCTAAGTAATTCACAATTGTTTTGTAAGAACCTGTGGCGCAGTGGTTAGAGTACTTGAAAAAAAAAGTCAATTGTAAAAGTGATATTCTCCTGAAGGTTTGATTCTCAGTATAGGCGACCAAAAAATACAATTGCAAATTACTTTGAAGTGTATTTCGGTCTATTTGGGACGAGATTAGGAAAGATTAACAAGATGTTGGTTTACATAGGTAAGATTGGTTTTAGTTGAAATTCAGTTTTGTGACTTTTGAGTTTCATGCTAATACCGAAGAAGCGTTGAATATTCTGCGATTGTGGAATCATAACTCAATCTAAAACAGAAAATCTTCTTTTTTTTTTTTTTGCATGTAATTTTCAATAATAAATAACAAATTAATCATTTGATATATTTTTTTTAATTCGTTTATTTTTTCTTTCTTCAAAACTGAAATGCTTGAAATTCTGGTTTGAAAACTTTCCATTTTTTAATAAGTGAACACAAGTGAGACCTGTGGAAATTCCACAGCGGACTCTTTCATATGTAATTGATATTGATGTTGGCATTCTCTTTTATATGTAATATATTGATGTTGGCATTCTGTGGATGTTCAGCAGAGATGGAGACACCCTGATATTATTGTAACTCTTTTGTTAAATCTGCAAAGGTTTTTATCTAAGCTAGCAAGGATGCCTGCCATAGCCTGGTCGTAAAAAATGCTTCAATATGATATTTTAATTAATGCAGATTTTGTATATATTATAGTTAATTTTCTATCGATTCTTATATATTTTAAAGTTGTGATTTGAAAAATAAAAAATATCCTTGGGTGCATCAGCTATAATTGAAATCGAAACCAAAGCTTATGAAGCATTCTTGGTAAAATTATTTATTACAAGAAATGGAAGGTCATAACAATTAAACGACAGGCACTCGGAAGAAAAAAGGTGTAAGCGTGACACACAAAATAACACACACGTTATTGTAATTAATATATAGATATAAACAACAAAAAAATAGAAAAGTTAGCTTCTGCAGATTTCTTTTTACAAATATTTATCCTTATCATTTCTTCTAAGGCAGGGAAAATGTTCACATTTAAAAAAATAATTAAAAAAAAATTAATTCAATATTCCAATAATATTTTGGTTAGTCTATATTTAAACATTTAATTTTAATAAATTAGCAAAGCCAGTCAGAATCGGCCAGACTCTTTTGTCAGAAATTGTACTATGAAATGTGATTCACACTGCCCTCCTCCTCCTCCTTTCACAATTCTAATCTTCCTTATCACTCTTCAATGTTTGAAGGGTTAATTGAGGTCGGAAATTTAACCGCCATTTTCGTATTACAGAATCAGTTGTCACCGAAACATTGGATAGTCAACAATGAATTCGGTGCGGCTCACCATTTTTGTATTAAGTTGAGTTGTCGCTTGGTTGTCGAAATATTGGCATGAACCAGTGCTGCTCTCCACAAATTTTATTTGGAGGGATTTCCCCGCAAAATATAATCTCTCTTTTTACTGAATATGAACTTAAAATTATTTTTGAATTAAAATGTTAATTTACCAAGATTGTCAACCATTGATTGGGATTGTCGGACTGACTTCCTCATCTTGGTTGTTATTGTCACAACGTTTCGGCCGTTTTGCTCTCCGGCCTTCGTCAGGTGTTTTGTATCGAACTGGGGAACCGTTTGTTAGGAGTCTCGAACCAAACCCTTTATTATTATTATGGGAGTACCGTGTTCGGACTCCAGCGAGGCTTTGGGATATAGTTGCTGATTCTCTGTTTTGAATGTTACTTTTTCACTGCCTTCGTTCAGGATTTGGGTAACTGTAAACTTTGATACAACGTCTAGGACCACTCGGCCATATGCCACTAGGACAATTCTTAGTTGGTTTTTGTTAATGTTGAACCTATGTTGCTATTCAAGGTTTTCTCTCTCTATCAGAGGTGTCCAAATTGCATTCAGCTCTATGCTTGGTTTGCTCAGTAGGTTGTATATAGATAGACAAATAGCGTCGATTAGCAGGACCCGTAGAAATTCCGTGGAATGAAAAATACATTTGATTAACAGATGTTTTGATCAAGTGGTACAATGGAGAAAAAGGTGGCTTGTTACTTTTAATGCATCTAAAACCAAGTTTTTATCTTTACATCATCAACGCTTTGATACCCACCTGGCATCAATTGAAATGAATGGCTCTCGTCTTAGAGAGGCCTAATGTTTTGACAAGCTTCTGGGCTTGACATTTACTCCTGATCTTAAATGGAACACATACATTAAATCAGTTGCCAAGGCCGCTGGAAAAATGGTGGGATCCTTCTATTGATTCAGTAAATATCTCACTGCTGATACAATTCTCTATCTATATAAGAGCTAGGTACATCCAAGGATGGAGTACTGTTGCCACATCTGGGCAGGATCTGCTAGAAAGAACTTATCCTAACTTGATAGAGTTCAAAATAGATTTCGTAGCCTCTTAGGAGATGTTCTTTTCTCTTCCCTGCAACCTCTATCTCACAGAAGAGATGTTGTGAGTTTGTCTCTGCTTTATCATTATTTTCAATTGCAAGTGCTCGACTGAGCTCTAATCTATTACCCCCCCCTCGCCAAACTTTCACAAGAAACACCCGTCTAGCAGAAAACACTATCAACAATTTCCCTCACTCTTTATCTGTGCCTAAACCTAAACGTAGATTCTATGAACAAAGCTTCTTTCTTAGAACTGCACGCCTATGGAATTGTCTTCTGTTTTCCTGCTTTCCAGCTGACTACAATATGGTTGTCTTCAAGTCTAACGTAAACAAGTTTTTGATGAGCCGTTCCATATAAGTTAACAAATTTATCGAATTTCCATTAGTAGCAATTCCTATATTGTCCAATTGACTACTGTACACTCTTAACCCTTATCCCCAAGTGGTCTCTCGGTCTTGATAAGTGGTGATGCCTATGTAAAAAAAAAAAAAAAAAAAAAGATAAAGCTGAAAAGTGCAAAAAAAAAATTTTTTTAACAGAAAAAGCAATAACACACAGCAAATATGAGTTAATTAACAATTCTAAGAAAAAATAGTGTCCATTGTATTTTAAATATAGAACTGACCCAAATAAGATAAATAAATAAGTACTAATAAATAATCAGAAAGTAATATTGTGCTACATAGTTCAATACAAATAATAAAATTACATTATAAGAGAATCTTTAATTTACTCCTTCAGTCCAGCAGGCAATGTTTTTTTTTGCCTCGTTTCTTTCGAATGTTCCCTTTTTTATGTAACATTTGCATGTAATGTGGCTGTTCAAAACAATGTCTCACTTTGTCATAAAATTTGATTTTCTTAGTTTATTTTTTTTAAAAACTATTTGATCAATTTACAATTCCAAGTAAAAACACTTTGATCTACTTACATGTCATGTTATTTCAGTAAAATAACCCAAAATTTTAAATAATGATTAAATAGAAAATTAATTACAATTAAAATTCAATTGCAGATTTCTCGTATTAGGTCATTCATTTTTATTTGCTTAAATGAAAGACTGACTTATCTCCCCCTGCTTTACAGGAACTTCTAATACTTCTATTGGTATCAGTGGTGGATTAAGAAATCACGAGAAATCCAATGATTGACAGATATAAATCTCACCTGTTTCAACGAATGTATGTTTGTATGCATGTATGTTTGTATGTCTGCCTAAAATTTTCAACAGAGATGACAGATTTACACGAGATTGGTATCGTTTTGAAGCCTGACTCTTTCGACGACAAATATCAAAAATTGGTTAAAAACATTAAATCCTTCACCCTGAATTGGGCACTTTTCTACAAGGAGGCGGTCGCTTTTTTTTCGCCGATATTTTCGAAAGTCATCCCCTCTTTTCGATTGACTAGCCTTAATTTAAACCTACATCACTTCTGGTTTGGTGATGGGTGCAACAGACAAGATGTCGCATTCTTTTCCTCCTTCACGGCACGGGTTGGAGCCTGTCTGCCTACTACTTTTCTTTTTTCTTGCTTAACACACCTCCAAACACCTAGGCAACGCCGGGCACTCAGACTAGTTTTTAATAAAATGTTTTGTGCGATTTTCTGCTCCATCATTTCTTTTCATTTTTGGTGAAGATACTTATTTTAACATAATGGCATCAAACCGTTTTTACTTGAAATGCGAATTTCAGTTGTGCCTAATTCCATAGAATTGTAACATGGATTCAGTTTGAAAATTTCTAGAAGGTTATGTGATTATGAGAAAACAGGGAAATGACACAAGATTATTTGTTGATATCAATATTTTTTTTCTTACTAATTTGTTTTTTTAATTTATTTCTTCTTAACGACTATTACTGAGTATTATTAAAGCTTTTCTTTGTTAAATGCATTCAAATAAAAATGGTTTCTTATTTGCATGAAATTGTGTACCACCATCTCAACTGTTATATACTTACAAGTTTTGCTCAAGCAATAACTGAAAAAAAAGAAGAAAATTTTAAATATTAGATTGATTTAGATTGTTTAAAAGAACTTTCCCATAGAAGAAACATCGTGATCCTGTCTCTGCTGTATCATTTTCATGGCAAGTGCTCGTCTGAGCTCCAATCTATGGTGTCCCCCTCGCCAAACTTTCACAAAAAACACTCACCTAGCTGAAAACACTATCAATAATTTCCTCCACTCTTTATCTGTGCTTAAACCTAAACATAAATTCCATGAACAAAGCTTCTTTCTTAGAACTGCACGCCTGTGGAACTCTCTACAATATGGTCATCTTCAAGTCCAACGTAAACAAGTTCTTGATGAGCCGTTTTTTTAAGTAATCCAATTTTTCAAATTTCCACTACTAATGATTACTATGATATTGTCACATTGACTATTGTACACTTATTAACCTTTATCCTTGAGTGGTCTCCAGGTCTTTATAAGTGGTGTCTCCTTTGTAAAAAAAACTCAAAGCACTGTGATTTTAACCAAGAACATTTCATTTTTAACCATCATTCTGCCATAATAGATGCACCACTTAACATCCTTCTACATAACTTCCAATGTTATCTAAAATATTTTAAAACAATGGGAAAATCTGAATTTTATGTTTGGAAAAAAATATTGTTCAAGCAAAGGAACGATTTTTTTTTTTTATATAGGCATCGCCACTTGTCAAGGCCAGATACCACTCGAGGATAAGGATTAAAGAGTGTACAGTAGTCAATTGGACAATATAGTAATAATTAGTTATGGAAATTCGGTAAATTTGTTAACTTAACTGGAACGGCTCATAAAGAACTTGTTTACGTTGGACTTGAAGACAACCATATTGTAGTCAGCTGGAAAGCAGGAAGACAATTCCACAGGCGTGCAGTTCTAAGAAAGAAACTTTGTTCATAGAATCTACGTTTAAGTTTAGACACAGATAAAGAGTGGGGGGAATTATTGATAGTGTTTTCGGCTAGACAAATGTTTCTTGTGAAAGTTTGGCGAGGGGGGGGACCATAGATTGAAGCTCAGACGAGCACTTGCAACTGAAAATAATGATAAAGCAGAGACAAACTCGCAACATCTCTTCTGTGAGATAGAGATTGCAGGGAAGAGAAAAGGACATCTCCTACGAGACTACAAAGTCTATTTTGAACTCTATCAAGGCAAGACAAGTCCTTTCTAGCAGCTCCTGCCCAGATGTGGTAACAGTACTCCATCCTTGGACGTACCTGGTTCCTATATAGATAGAGAATTGCATCAGCAGTGAGATATCTACTGGATCGATAGAAGGATCCTACCATTTTTCCAGCGGCCTTGTCAACAGATTTTATGTACGTGTTTCATTTAAGATCAGGAGTAAATGTCAAACCCAGACGCTTGTCAAAACATTAGGCCTCTCCAAGACGAGAGCCATTCATTTCAATTGATGCCAGATGGGGATCAGAACGTTGATGATGTAAAGATAGAAGCTTGGTTTTAGATGTTATTTCGACTTTTCTCCATCTGAAACAGTCGACAAGTGTGGTCGTACAAACATAACTGATGCTGCACACTTGACTCGCTCAAATTCGGTAGTTGTCCTGGAAAAAATAATGTTCCAACTAGTTTTGACCGATCATAAATGGATACGAAATTAAAAAAAGGAACTGAAGATATTAGAAGACAATGTATTCACTATTTTGCATCAACAAGTTGGGTTCAAAATGGGTGCAGCATTTGCGCACACTTGATTCAAACAACAATACATTGATAATTCAACATTTTTTTTGCATTTGTTTTAGTGAAACAAAAACGAGTTTGTGCATCAATTTGTAACAAATGGATGAAACGTGGATCCATCACTTCAGAGTCAAATCAGCATCAACCGAGTGCACAATAGCAGGTGAAAGCTGTCCAAAGCAACCAAAGTCGTAAACATCAGCAGGAAAGGTTTTGGCCTCCATATTTTAAAGCATGCAAGGTATTTTGTTCATCGATTATATAGAATCATTGATGAATGGAATTGCCAAAATATGGCCACAAAAGACAATGCATGTATTTTAATGTTTTGCATCTTAACATCAGTTATTCATTCCATGAAGAGAATGTGAAAAGGTTTTGTTTTGTTTTTTTTTAAAGTGCATATTTAGAATTACAATTATTTAAAAAAAAAAAAAAAAAAAAAAAAAAAAACACAAAAAAATCTTTATATGGTGTATCTATTGGTCACAGAATGAACATGCCATATTCCAAAAACCATGTAAATTGATAAAATAGTTGTTTTTTTATTTTATATTTAAGAAAATCAAATTTTATGATTTTTTTTTTTTTTTTTTTTTTTTTTTACACTCACGTTCACCCATAACAAGGCATATCGCCAATTGGATGTAAGGGGCTACTATTTTGGGACCAGACCTAGGAAAGATTAACAAGATGTTGGTTTACATTACATTTAAACTTCTGCATATCAGTACAGTCAAGGAAGCAAGTAGCAGGAAGGGAATTCCAAAGTCTAGCTGTTCGAGGGAAGAAACTATTAGACAAAAAAAGCTTTCTGGCATTTAGGGACATCAACAGTGAAGGGGTGAGATTTTGTTGCTAAGCGGGTTTGTTGGGATATGTATGTCGAGGGGGGGGGGACAAGTGCAATGAGTTCATCAGAACACATTCCATTAAAATACTTGTAAAACAGGTATAGGGATGCAACTTGCGACGATGGGACAGGGGTTGGAGCTTAGTTGACAAAGTGGGACCTTTTAGATCCCAGACTCTTTTTTGGACGTTGTTCAAGAGGGAGAGGCTAGTGGTAGATGCACCAGCCCAGATATGGCAACAATACTCCATGATGGGCAAATGGTGACCTTGTAGAGGTATAGGATACTCTCAAATCTGAGTAGTCTTCTAGCTCGATAGAGAGAACCCACCTTCTTTGCAGCAGCCTTTGCAATGTCTTCAATGTATTTGTTCTAGTTCATATTGCCTACAAATGTTAGACAAGGAGTTTGAAGGAATAATTCTCAGGTAAGGTGTTATTTGTCATGGATATCGGTGGTTGGAGAGACGTCTCGTAATTGTTAAAGGAAAGCAGCTTAGTCTTACTAGCATCAAATGTTACCATCCATTTATGCCCCATTCACTAGTCTGGAGGTTATTTTCTAACGATTCTGCCATTGTTTTAGATTTATGTACATCCATTCTTCCCTCATACATGTTATAGAGCGTTGTATCATCAGCAAATATACCCAAACCAGGACACAATATTATCAGAAAGGTCGTTTATTAATATCAGCAATAATCGTGGTCCAAGGATCGACCTCTGAGGCACTCCTGTATTAATGTTACTTTTAGCAATTAAGTATTTTTGGCAAACATTGATAATCTTTAACTTAGAGAGAAATAGATAAATCTCATTAGTCGAATTGAGTTGTCCATTCTTCTAAATTGAATTGTACACCCTTGAATTTTAATGCATAAGGATTAAAATTCAAGGGTGTATAATTTACAAGAGTGGACAACTCGATTCGACTAATGAGTTAAAAAAAAAAAAAAAAAAAAAAATCGGGCTTGTCATAAAAAATTTGATTTTCTTAAATAATAATAATAAAAAATACTTGATCAATTTATGTAATTTTGGGAATAGAATTTAACATCTCGTACCATGATGGGTAAGTATATATATTTTTTTTCTTTATTAAGCCATGCTCATAAAAACCGCTAGCAATAGACAGAGGTTACTAAGCTAATTAGGGAATGCATAAAACTTAGGAACATACATAACTCTGAAAATGTGACAATGATGCATGTTCATTCACACAAGAATGATTTTTTCTGTATTTTAAAATAAGTTTTATTTTAAATAAGAAAAAAACAAAACAAAATGGAGCAACAAAAATTGTAAATTGTCCACCCTTGAATTTTAATGCATTAAAAAAGAAAAAATGTTCCATCAGGCTCGTCATAGAATTTTATTTCCTTAATTAAAAAAAATTACTAGAATCTTTTACATGATTTTTGGAATCTTTATTCTGTGATGGGTACATGCATTATATAGATTTTTCTTAAATAAATACCTAATTTTTTATTTTTTATTTCTTTTTCTGGAATTTCAACAAAGCAGACGACAATGTTTCACCTTTCTTTCTCTTTTTTTTCCTTCTGGTTTTGTCTGTCTCTCTATCTCCCTTACACACTCTCTCTCTCTTTTTTTTTCTGCCAATTTTCTTTTTCTTTTGTAATAGCTGATTTTTATTTTATCATGCAATTTTTTTTTCTACATATCTATAAAAGTGAGAATGTGTGTGTGTGAGTGAAAGAGAGAGGACAATTCTCAACCTATATACTCAACAAATTTTTGATCTACAGGCTTGAAATTTGGTATATAGGGTATTCACATATGTGGAAAATTTTTTAATCAGATTTTTATCTGGAAAAAAAGGACTGCTAAGGGGTGAAAATTTAAATATTGGTACTTGGGGGAAGGGGGGTCGGATTTTTATCCGTTTTTCAATTATTTCATAACTGTGCATACGCGAATCATTCATATGACAACTTCCTTATGTAAAGAATAAGTGGGTTTGAAAACATGTTTTAAATATCATGGCAAGCAGGCCTAATGGTTATCATGCTTGACCCGCTGTCTTTAGGTTTTTGTTTTGATTTCAGCCTGAGTATATATATATATATATATATTTTACTTACAAGAAGTGAACTGCTTAGAAAAAATATAATAGTTTCTTTCTGTTTTCTTTTTTTGTACTTCAATTTTTTTAAAGGAATTTAACATTATGTTAAATACCAGTCAACGCCAGGTATATCTGCTAGTTCTGAATAAGAACACACACACACACACACACACAAAAAGGAAGAAAATGGAAAAACAACAAAATCATAGTTTGTGAATTATTGTATTTTACAAAAAGGAGCAAACATCTAAAGAGCTAGAGTGAAAGTTCATGTATAAAGTCACTCTGTTCATAAACATTTTTATATAAATTACAAAAAAAAAAAAAATGATAATAAAATGAAACATCCCAAGTACACATTGGTACAAGCGAGTGTTATATAAAGAACCAACAACAATTCAACTTGTTTGTAGCTTAAAAAAAAAAAAAAAAATTCAAAGTTTAAAAAAAAAAAAAAAAGATGTGGAAATTAATAACAACATGGCAATGGATGTGTTTTAAGAAAATGTCTGAGAGTGTCCAATGGAGTGTGAAGACGAAGACTTCTTCGTCATTTTCGGTCAGGTGCCGTATGTACAGTGTAAGGCGGTAGAGAAGTATGCAAAACAAAAAAGTCTACAGAAACGTTCAATCATTTTGTTCTTTGCCTAGTTTGATATTCTTAATATAAAAACGTGAACAACAACAACAAGATTATCAAAGTCGTCAGAAAAAGTAAAATACAAAAAAAAAACAAATAAAACATACTCTTCATGTCATTATAATGCAGCTTCAGTGTCTGTAACAAAAACCTTTGAATATAATTTTAAAAACGAACATGGAACTAGACAACACTGGCCATTATATTCAGTGATATTCATCCAATTGCTTATGAGATGGGTGTGGCACAAGGTCACGTTTATTGTGGGATTTGTGGTAATGCTTCCTGTGGGTTATTTTAATATTTATTGATGTATTTGGAATAGTTACAGTACAAATATATAAATTCATGACGTTTCTGAATTTTTGAGATGAGGATTGGTTATTCATATTATTTGGATTCTTTGAACTACTGTTCTCATCTTCAGTGTCATTTTCACAACGTTTCAGTCAATGTAACCTCTGACCTTCTTCAGGTGTATCTTGTTGACAAGATACACCTGAAGAAGTTCAGAGGTTACATCGACTGAAACGTTGTATATGAGAACAGTAGTACGACGAATCCAAATAATAAATATAAATTCATGTTCACTGAATATTTTCAGAGGGACAATTTGAGATAAGAAAAATATAAGAATAAGCAAAGAGTTAGGTGATTGTTAACAATTTCCAACAGAAAAAAAAAAAAAGTGGGGAGTGAAAAACAGTCAATGAATAACTATTACCAAAGGCAAGAAAATTTACTTTTATACTTACTTGCATATTTTTGTGTGCTTTAAAAGGTGGTTTTAAAGTGGTTTTATTTATATATTTTTATATATATTTTTTAATCGATGCCTTCCGAGTCTGATAAACCCGTTGTATTCAAAATAGTGCTTGATTTTACTCAAAGTGAAACCTCGATGTCATAAAACTCAAAAATCGGAAAGTAAGCAAAACTAGATAATCAGTCACTGATTGATCAAAAATCAAATTTTCAATCAATTTGTATATTTTTATTAGCTGCATTTTTGTCTACTTTCCGATTTTGGAGTTGTTCTTTTACATAGAGCAGGGTTTCTCAAACTGGGCCCATGAGTGAGGCTAAGGGCCTCTAGAAACCCCTTCTTAAAGAGGACCAAATGCTTTACATGAATAAATTAAATGGCTGCAGACATTTCATTATTTATCTTTTTATTGGAAAAAGATATGATACATAACCACAGGTGTAAAGAGTTTCAGGATGGTTCATGAAAAAGAAAATTTAAAAAATAAATTAACAAAAAAAAAAATACAATAATTTTTAATTAATCAAAAACAAAAAAAAAAAAAATGCTTGTAAACATTATCATTAGTTAGTGTTCAAATTTGAACTTAATATTTCTCATATTTATTTTAGAAATTATCTTGTTAGTGCTTGGTGAAAAACTTTTGCCCTGCTCCATGGTGTCTTTAAGTTTGGGAAACCCTGACATAGAGGTTTCACTTTGAGTAAAATCAGGCATCGTTTTGAATCCGTTGGGTTTACAAGACTCAGGAGGATGAGAATTAAAATATTTTAAAGCACAAAAATAAGTAGGTAAATAAAAAAGTAACTGTTATTGCTTTTGGTAACAGTTATTTGTTGGCTGGCTGTTTTTTTTCACTCCCCTTTTTTTTTTCTCTATTGGAAATTGTTAACAATCACCAAAAGTTAATACTCAATTTAGTAATTTAAAGTATAAAATTAAGTCAGTTGGATTTTTCAAGTTAGACTGAAATAGCAATGCATCTGCCAAATCGATATTTAATTCTAACTAGCCAGTCATGTAAATTTATCACTGTCATTTGCAGAAGAAATTTGAAATTTAAATCTATTTTTCTTTGATTACATACTGTATTTGGCTCAATATTTTGTTTAGTAAGACACACTTCATGGTCTGTATTTGTTGTTTTCATAATTAATGAGATGAATAATGAATGAAAATATGTTTGTTAATCCCAATCAACTTATTTTTAATCCTGCTTATTTGGTAGAAAACTCATCAACACCTGATGAAATGTTAGAAGTAATTTTAACGTGTAAATTAGTACTTCAGTGTTAACCCTTTATGACCTGATTGAACTAATTCCCTCATTCGTAAATAAATGAATATAAAGGCTTAAATAAAGTGGAAATAGATTCAAACACGCCTTGTACGTATTAGTTCAGTATCTGGGTCGATGCAAGATACCTCCAGATTGCAACTGCCTATTGCTTGTATTCAGCATACCGCTATCTGTCTCAAAGAGTGGAGGATTTTGTTTGTTGTCATAAACACATTTTTTTCAAGCACTATGGATAATAATCAAGGTAAGTTTATGGAATGCAAAACTTTTCAGTGGTAGTTTGTCTATTGAACTTTCATAATTTTTTCAGTTTGAAGACAATCATTGTGCCATTACTCTTTAAACTAACTAAAATTAACAATAGTTTTTTTTTTTAGTCATCTACATCATAATTCAGGTCATAAAGGGTTAATAACTATCAGAAAGCAAGATTAAAATTTGTATCTTTGCGAATGAAAAGGACAAAACTGATCCTAAAATATTTTTCATTGGTTTTATTACTGAAATGGATTCTATTCTTTGAATAGATTTTATTTCACTAATATGAATATACGGATCAAATTTTCTTAAATATTTAATCGGATAGACCCCAAAACCGTGAATAGAACGTTGAATTATTTTAAATTTGTCAAATTTTTCAGAAACTATGAGAACACAAATAAAAACCTGGTATAACAAAATTGTTTAAAACTAATTACAAATGATGTCAATATTTGAATGTTTTTTTTTTATATTAATATTGATATTTGCCAAATTTTAGAATGACATTAAATTAGGATTGAGACATGAGAGAATATGAACTTCAACGATATAAAAGTATAAAAAATGACAGTTGATACTATTTTCAATGCCAAGAAAAAAAAAATGGTAAATGAGCCTTTGAGTTGTACGTTACAATCATGCCTGAAGTTGGGGGAGGGGTATTCTAAATAAACTGAATACAGTACAACAGTTTAGTCAAAACGTGGCCCAGAGACAGGGACGAGAAATCAAAAGGCTGAATTGTTAATCAAATACAAAGAAAAATATTTTGTTATGCCAAATCAATGTCACTTTTTTTTTTTAATTTTGGTACCCTCAGAATTTCAAATTGAATATATAAACTGTGTGCATATTGTATCATTTTAAAAGACACGGTTTCAAAAATATCAAATTATTGATGCATCAACATTAAATGGCAACATTTGGAAAATAATTTCTGAGAAATTTCTTTCATCAACCCTTATCAGAGAAGAATATGTCGAACAATTAAATTCAACAAAGAAATTTTAAAATAAATAAAAAACATAAAAACCAGTGAAGAAAAAAAAACAACTTTTAAGTTAACATTTAAAGAAATGTTGTTTCTAAAATAAAAAATAATTTTTGCTGTTTAAAAACCTTTTAATGTTTCAATACTATTTACATAACTTAATATCCTCCATCCCCTTTCTTTAGAATAACATTTTATCAACAAAGTTTTCTTGTACGGTTACTTTTTTCTGTTTCATTTCTATGGAAGAAATTTATAAATATATATATATTTGTTTTAATGTTGCTGTTTGGTAATAATACATTGTAATAATGAAAAAAGCACTAAATAATACATTATAATAAAAAACGAAACACTAAATAATACATTATAATAAAAATGAAACACTAAATAATACATTACAATAAAAATGAAACACTAAATAATACATTACAATAAAAATGAAACAGTAAATAATGCATTATAATAAAAAAGAAACACTAAATAATACATTATAATAAATAAAAAACACTAAATAATACATTATAATAAATAAAAAACACTAAATAATACATTATAATAAATAAAAAACACTAAATAATACATTATAATAAAAAAGAAACACTAAATAATGCATTATAATAATAAAAAACACTAAATACATTATAATAATAAAAACACTAAATACATTATAATAATAAAAAACACTAAATAATACATTATAATAATAAAAAACACTAAATACATTATAATAATTAAAAAAACTAATACATTATAATAATAAAAAAAGCACTTTGTTTTACACTTTACTGCAATTTCACAGTGTCCTACAATCATCAGAAGTATCATTTTATATCAAGATTTATAAAGTTATTTCAACTTCTAATTTTTTATGACCATCGAAACAGACACACAATCTCCTCTCCAAGGTAAAAAATGTTAAGCCCTAAAATCTTGACTGTTTTTTTGGTTTCATATACATTTTTATATCCAAGTTCATAATCAACATCAAATGCAATCCAAAACAATTGAAAATTTGAAATTTACTTATTTTAAGACCGTTTTGTTACAGAGTTTGTGTGTTTTAATGATTTTTATAACAGTATACATCCCTAATTTTTTATAGATAATTTATGTTGATTTAAAAACTAAATAAAAGACTGAAAATGTGCGTATATTCACTAATAATGAATTTAATTAATCCTATATGGTAATGCTCTCACAGCAGATGCTACAAAAAACCATTGTCTTACAAGACAGGAGATTGCCATCAATTTAACAGTACAATCATTTTTAAAAATCATTTTTTAAAATCAAGCTTTTACAGTTATTAGTGTTCAAAATAATCAATCTTTCTCCATCTCCCCTGAACATTGGTCTAATAATACTAAGATGGGGGGGGGGGTAAAATATATAAACTATACATAGATTTTTTTGTCCATTGTAAACGTTGTTTAAATTTGAATAAAATGTGTAATTTTTAAAAAGCCAGTACAATGCAGAATTAAAATAAAAAAAATAAAAAATAACAGCAAACGGACTTTACCTTTCTGTGTGTATATGCCACAAGAAATGAAAAAGAAAAATACAAACGAACTCTAACCTTGAAGAAAGTATTATATCACTGAAAATTTAATTATAAAGAAATAATTTCTTTTTTTAAATTCTGCATTGTACTGGCTTTTTAGAAATACAGATTTCATATAAAATATGAAGTTCAAAGAGTTGAGAAAGGTGCAGGTTGTGTAAGGAAGAAAATGGTGTACAGAAAAAAAGCAAAAAAGAATGAAAAGAAATACAAGCTGAAAAGGAATTAGCGAAAAAGACTAGGACATTGAGAATATACGTATATGTGCCACTTTTAGTTTAGTTTTATTAAACTGGGCTGGTGTTTAAGAGAGCTGGAGAAAGTACGCAATAGAGATTATTAGAGTCTTCCGTATTTAAACAAAAACCAAATTTTATGATTCAATCTGTGCAAAAAGCGATGAAAATGCAATTTCAAATTGAAATGTAACAAATGATAAAAAAAATGTCACATGTTTGAACAACTCTTAAACTCAATCCAATGAAACTATTAAACAGATATTCTAGGTTGTTGCCACATTTTTAAGAGATTAATTTGGAAGTTTGTCCTATTATTATTTTGTTAAAACATTAATTGAGTTTCCAAATCCCCTCCCCCTTGATTCAAACAGTCTAACCTGAGCTGAATGGGTAACCAAACAGGTCACATTTTTCTTGTAATATATGTCATTCAGAATCTGTTTCAAACTTGAATAAGTCTGATTTTTAAAGTTACTCTCATTTTCTAATTTTTATATAATTTTTTTTTTTCATAGAAAAAAAAATTTCATTAAAAATAAAAAATACTTTTATTGCACTCGCCATATTTTAAGAATTTTTTTTTTAAGTATTTTTTTTATTTTTAAATGTTTTTATTTTAAAAACTGATGTTGATACATTATTTTATTTATTTATTTTTGGCATAATTAGCTAAAGTTAAAAAGACTTGAGGATTTCTTTTCAATCATACAGCCATAAAAAAAAAAATTATCTAATTTTATGCATGCGATAATATCTCTTAGGATCTCAGTCATTTCAATAACAAATAAGTTTCATTATTTAAAGTTAAATTTTTAATAAATGCAATAAAAAGGATTCAATAAATACATAATTCAACATTTGACAAAATATAAATATTAGATTTTAATGCAAAAATTCATGTAAATATTTACTCAAAAGCTTTTCCCAAAATCAAACATGGCGACTTAAGACGTTTCCCTCTCATGTGCTTTGATCTCAATTTTTTTCAGGGGTGGGTGCCTATAAAAATAGTGATATATCTAGAAACACAAAAATAGGTTTATGGTTCCTACATTTATACCAGAAACTTCTACCCAGTCATGGCTGACAGAGAGCAAAAGTATGATGCTCCCATTGGTTGAATGACAGATCCTGTTCAAAATCCCATGAAAATTCCAGAGTTTGACAAGATACAGCTGAAGAAGGTTGGAGGTTACACCGACTGAAATGTTGTGCAAATGAGACTCAAGATGAGAACAGTAGTCCGAAGAATCCAAATAATATAGAAAATCATTCCTCATCTAAAAAATTCAGAAATAGTAAAAGTTTTGTATAATGTATTGGAGGAATTATTGGATGTTTATGTCTGATTGACATAACTGCTTAGGAATGGGTGAAAACATTCCTTTGATTTAATTTGTATTGTTTTTGTCTATCCAACAATGCAATGCATCTACACATACACACACACACACTAGCAGGTGGCTTAAATATGATATTTTAATTCATGCAGATTACAATTCTTTATCGATTATTATATTAAACCTAATATATAGTAGTGCGATCAAAACAAAAAATAGAATCCAAACCATGAGGATTCCAGAGTTTTACAAATACACCTAAAGAAGGTCAGAGGTTACACCAAATGGAACAGATGAACTGACTGCATCAATGAAGATTTGAAAGGCACCGATCTCAAACTTGAACAAGCAATGGATTGTGAGTGGTGGCAAATGAACTTCAGACCTGGTCGACATGGCAAAACTTCCAATCCTCAAGGAAGAAAAGGAACTAATCCAATGAGCAAGTAAATGGTTCTCTGCTACTCAGAGTTTGTCACCAATTCAGTTATTGACAAAGGTGCAAAAATGTTGCAACATTCACAGAATACTTGATAATATGACTGAGATCTGTAATAGTTTTTATCCCTGTATTAAACTACAGCAGCAGCAAACAGTCACATTTTTTTTTGTAAAAATTCTGTTATTCAGTTTCAAAAAATCTGTAATTTATCAAAATAACATAAGATTTAAAAAAAAATTATTTTAAAACTCTCTCATTTGTTTTAATGATAATTTTTGATTCCTCAGATTGGAGAAATGTTTTAAATTAGGTTCAACAAACATCAAAATGTTAAAATAATATTTTTTTTTTTTGGTGCTGGTGTAGTTTTAACCCAAGATAAAAACAATATGATCGAAACCTGTTATCATATATTATTTTACGTCTACTTTATTGCATATGTAAAGGATGGTTGCACACTTTTCTGGATACACAATCCTGTTTTTCTCTGGTGTTTTGCTAATCTTTTCGCGGTCAGCAAAGGAAGCTCTACATTGCTGCGGCTATGATCATTCCAGCGCTCTGGAGGCCTTCTACGAGAAGGAAATTCTTTTCTTGAATGCTTGATATATATTGCTTACAGGATCGTTTTCGACAATTTAGTCAAATCGGTTGATCCTTGTTTTCTTGATAAACTTTTTGAAACCCAAGAGTTTCCTTTATTTGAGTGATCCAAGCATGTTTTGCTAACCCGACGATTCTCAGATAATTGTTTACAAATACAGAAAGCCTGCATTCATCCTCTACCTTCAATGTTCAAGTCTCAGAAACATATGTAGAGTTTAAGTTTCAAAACACGAAACGACTCTTTTTTTCTGTTCTAGATAATTTTCCTTTAGTCTGCCAAAAAGGCAGAGAAAGCTAACTAAAACATACAACCCCAAAGGGCTTTCTTTACTATTGAAATGTGCCAGGACTCTTTATAAAAGAGTTCATAAAATCAATATATTTTGAAATGGAAGTTGTTTTCTGGTAAGTATTGAAATAGACAATTTATTAACTTATAGCAAAAGTTTTTTTTTTTTTTAAGTTCCCATCCCAAAATCATATTTCATTAATTGTTAATGTAATCTAGATTCTTTTCAATGACCTAATTTCATTCATTCGTAAGCTTTTCAAGTTAATAAAATTTTTTAGGTTCTGTATTTTGAAAAACAAAAAATAACTTATTGTTGACTTTTTCTCTTGAACTGTTATAGAGATAGTAATCTGTTGGTGCAAGGTCTGGAGACGATGATGGTTAATGCATTTTCATCTACCCACAAGCTTTTTAATTTAAAATTTCTTAGGTTTTGCACAAAAAAAAAAACAACAAAAAAATAACTGAATTTTTTAGACGAGGGAGGAGTGTATTCTTTGGATTAATCACACTAATGTTCTCATCTTGAGTGTTATTTGCACAACATTTTGGTTGATGTAACCTACGACCTTCTTCAGATGTATAAGGTGCCACAGCGAAATGCTGCACACATAACACTCAAGATGAGAACATTCGTCTGATTAATCCAAAGAATTTAAAAAAATAACTCCTTGTTGATTTTATTTTCCCTTGAAGTAAATCTTAATTCACTCAAATGATTTTACAAACTTTAATAGAGGTGGTAATCTGTTGGTGCAAAGTCTGGAGACTATGGTGGTTAATACATAATTTCTCAGACATTTTTTTAGATCTTCGATCTCTTGCGCATCTTTCATCATGATAATATTAGACTTTATGCTGCATAAAAACACCAAAGATCTCTTAGCAAACATTTTTCATGCTTAAACTACAGAAACATTTATCCAAAAAAATATCTATAAATAAATCTTGTATCATTGTACAAATTTTATCGAAGAAAATTTATCATCACAGTCGTAATGTCTATGGTTACAAAATGGTAAAATAGTAAATAAAAGCGGATTCATTTTAGTAAATAGTTTACAAATCCTTGAATCAAGTAAAATTGGACTAATTTTTAATTACCGCAGAAAAACATTCACTTCAGTTGCTGTGTCTGTCCAGTAGTTCCCAACAAATTTTTTCTCTCTGAAACTCTGGTGATAACATAACATGTTGCTGCAGCCAAGATTGAACTCATTACACAAGTTTGCAATTCAAATACTTGATTCTTTGCCATGGCTATCAAGGGTATTTTTATCATGACGCCATTACTAGATGGGTTGCCTACCATGGCTTAAGAGAGGCCCATCTACCCTTGAGAGAAGAATAGATTGTGCCAGTTTCCCAACCTGGTATTTTACCTTTTGGTACATACAGCGCCTCACCTTCCCAAATGATCACCCATCTTGTACTGGTCAGGCTCGACATTGCTTAACTTCAGTGATCTGATAAGAACCCGTGTGCCAACGTGATTGTACGGTACTGGTGATAAACGCCGACTCACCAATTCGACTACAATTGTAACAAACATCCAGTGCAAACCAGTTGTGCGAGATGAGTGCAGGAAAAAAAAAAAAACTGATGCTGAATTCTTTAAATTGTCCCCAAAAACATTCAGAGAATGAACTATTAATCGGAATCGGAAAAATTGGAACTTTTGAGGGTATCGGAATTGGAAAAATTTGTACCTATTTTCCGATGCCAAAAAACAATTATTTTTGTTGGCTTTTTTATTTGATTTTGTTTACAGCAAAACCTTCTACTGCTTATAGTAATGATGAAATAAATATTTATTGATTTTAAACGACCAGTAAAACTAAAATCGATAGATCATCCTCCACAAATATATTTTTAAATTTGAGAAAATATCTCAACATTTAACATGTTTTTACGGTAATTGTGAAAAAAAAAAAAAAATAACAACTCTATAGTTAAAAAATAACAACTCTATAGTTAAAAAATAACAATTCTATAGTTAAAAAATATTTAGAGATTTATAAAGAATTGGAATCAGGAATTTAGTACGGATTCGGTAATTTAAATATTGGAATTGTCCCATCACTAGAATGATGATATTCCTTTTGTTGATAGAACAAACGTTGGGCTGTGCAGAATACCCCCCCCTCCCATATTAAAACACAAAAAGAAAGAAAAATATGTATGGTGTACATATTCATGATAAAATGAAAATATCATATTCCAAAAATCACGTAAACGGAGTTTTATTTTTATTAAAAAAAAAAATTTTTAAGCAATTAATGGGAATTCGTATGCATTACAACATAAATCCTGTAATTTTTAATTATTGACTTATTTCCTTTCATTTTTAGATTGTTTTCTAAAATGGCGGACAAGACAGGCACTCTTCTGTTACTCATAAAATTTGATTTTCTTATTTAGAAATAAAACTTTTGGATTAATTTAGGTGATTTTTGGAATATGATAGTCTCGCTTTGTCTTGGGTATGTACATCATAGATTTTTTTTGTTTTTGAATGTAGGGTAAATTCTGGACAAGAATCCAACTGTTGTTAATAGGAAACGTAAATCGCCAGGGTTCGTACGGATTTTCAAAGTTTTGAAAGGCCTTCTCTAGACAAAATTCAAGTTTTAAAACAAGATTTATTATATAAACAATGATATAATAAACCTAAAAACCTAATCTACAATGGCAAAAGTCATTCCGTTTATCTCTTGTAATCACAATACGATGCAATTTCAGAATGATGTATTTCGATTTTATTTTCAATATTTAAAAAATATTTTAATGGTATTTTTATTAATACTTAAAAAATAATTTAATAGTATTTATTTCAAATTTTTCATCAACATTTACTGGATACAAAGAATACGATTTTCAAGGCTTTTTCAAGACATTTTCCATATTTTCAAGGCTTTTTCAAGACCTTTTCCATATTTTCAAGGCGTTTTCAAGGTAAGGCCTTTTCAAGGCAAAAGTCAAAATTCAAGGATTTTTCAAGTCTGTGCGAACCCTAATCATCACCAAAACTTTTGAGTAATGATTTTAAAAAGTCATTCATACACCAATCAACGAAAAGACGATCAAATGAATAGAGTTTACTTTTGAGTCCAAAATCTTTCATGAGAATTAAATTATTGCCTTCAAATCAATTCTTTTTAGCTTTAAAAAGTTAAAGAATTTGCTAAAATAATTGTTTTAAATTTGTCGTTATTATAATTATTTGATTATATGATAAGAAGTTTCTTACTGATGTGTTTTTAAAATTTTCAACTACCGTGCAACTTCCATGGATTCTGCTAGTAAAAATTATTGCTTTCATGCAAATGTGAGGTAATGTGCGGTTTGATCAACTAAATCAAACCTGCATCTTAGAATCAGATTTAACCAGATTTGAAATATAAATCAAGGAATTTTTCTCAAGGACAATTTACTAAAACGAACCCACTTTTATTGGCTATATATATTTTTGGATAAAATCACAAAATACTTTATTTTGTTTTCAAAAGTTTGTTAGAACCAACTTCATAAAAGATATGTTGCAAGTCTTTTCAGTTTGTAAGTAACTGGTTTCTTTGTGTGTAGGATTCCTAGGTTAAAGAAAATTTTTATTCAAATTAAAAGTCTTTCATACGAGTGGCACAAGTGAAATTTCGTTTTTCTTTTTTATCTTGGTACAAATGAACCTTAATAGTTGACTTTCACCTGAAAACATTAATTCAAGCTAAAACTCACTTTCTGTTTGCTTAAAGATTTCAAAATAAATTTCAAAGTTTAAAGTATGACGATAATAAATTATACAATCATTAAAACTGTTATTAATATATAACAAAAATGGCTGACATCAGTGTACAGTGTGGAAATTTTGAAAGTGATTTTGAAGACTTTAAACCAGTGAATAGAAAATAAATATGACTTTAATTAAAGTTTAAAAGCAATAGATAAGTAATAGGGTTCATTTTGTGTTTAAATTAGAACAAAGAAAAAAATATATAAATGAATTAAATATGAAAACAAGCAAAGAAAAAAAAAATTATCTTCAGTTTAAAAAAAAAAAAAATAAAAAATAAAAAAAAGTGTTTGTTTACATTGGTAACCTTTTAAACCAACACATTTCAGGTGACAACATTACATGTCATGTTGAAATTAGTATGAATTTAAAAAGTTATGGAAAATGATAAAAAAAATGATAAAAATAAAACAATCAAATTACCAAGTCTTATCATATGTTCTAATGTAGAAGAGTTGTGTATCTATTTACTATGCCTCCCCACGGGACAGAGTTAGACACCAGGGTCGTTTTTTAACGTAGAAGAGTTGTGTAACCAATTCAGTATGACAAACAAGGGAGATAACTCTTGACTTAAATTAACAGTCCGCCATCTTTAAACACGATATCTGGGAACGTAATTGTGGCTGACTTTTTAAAATACTTCTAATCTATCATTTTTTTTGTAATTTCTGTAATTTATACTAATTTCAACATGGCACATAAGTACATAATGTTTTCACCTGAAATGTGTTGGTTCAAAAGATCACCAATGTAAATGAGAACCAGAAAATGTTTGGAGTTTAGAAATAATGCATTTCTTTTTCATTTCACAAAATTCTGCCAATATTTTTCATTGTACTTTTATGAATATGAAGAATTAGAAAGAATTATGGTTTGAAAGCTTGTTCCCTACATTTCTGAATAATGGACACGAATCGCACCAACATTTCTTCCATTGTATAAGACATAAGTTCTCTGCCAGAACAGAATTTTGAAGGCCACATATTTTGAAAATGTGTCCACGTGAAGATATTTAAAAAGATGACTTTTTTTTTTTTAGTATTTCATCAAAACAAGTGAATATTTTTGATAAAGTTTTCCAAAAAATGAGTGTCACATAAAAAATAGCTTCAAGATTATTTTCCTTTGTTATATATATATATATATATATATATATATATATATATATATATATATAAATAAAACTGAAAAATGTTCAAGAATGAACAACAAAGTATTTTTTAAAATCATCCTTAGCAATGATGGAAAATTCTTTAAAAATGACAGGCCAATAAGATGCCCACGCCATGCACCTGCAGATCATCAGCATCAAATGTTTCTTCATTAACACACCACCACCATGAAAAATGCTTTACATTTTTTTGTTAAATTAGATAGATTTGGGAGTTGTTATTTTCACAGTTCAAAAATCTCAGTGAATTTCAAAATAGCAAATAAGTTTAGTTTTTTTTTTTTTTTTTTTGGCATTTTGATTAACATTACAAATGTTGCAACGTTACTATAGATGACGTTTACATGCACGGAAAAATAAAAATAAGGTTCATATGGCAACAAAATGTTAGAATAGAATAGAGATGATTTTGTGTTGATGCAAAAATTAATTTTTTAAAAAAGCATAATTTAAAAGAAAAAAAAGTATAATTAAAAAAGTATAATTAAAAATATAGTTAAAAGTATAGTTAAAAAGTATATTCATAAACAATAAATATATGCATAATTTAAAAATCTGAATAATTAAAAATATAATTAAAAGAATTTTTAAGATAAGGATTTGTAACTTGTATTATTCAAACTATTATTCTCATATTGGTTGTTATTTTCAGATTTTTTTTTTTTTGTTTTTTTTTACACAGTGATCACCACTTATCAAGGCCCGGAAGCCACTCAGGGATAAGGGTTATTGCAAGTACGTTACGTTAGTGTGCATATTTGATGAAGTGTTTACTTAAGGGGGCGGTTCATTAGGAATTTGTTAACATTAGACTTGAAGACATCCAAGTTGTAAACCTTCAACCTCCCTTATGTGCACCCTTTCAAACGAATCTTTATATTGGACTCTGAAACTTATGTAGAATTTCAAATTGAACTGTTAATTTAATACATCCACAGGAATGGGTTATTCTCATTACAATTACATCTACGATAACCCGATAAAAATCCAGATGGCCCCATGGAACAATGGATAAAGACGTATTAAGTGACAATCTTATGAAAGTTGAAGGTGTCATCCTTATAACGGGTGACAATAACTTAAGAACAACATAATATCAGGTTGACAAGAAAGTTCTTACTGTTTTTAACTTTTAAATTCAGATAGGTATATCTCAGCTCAAACACAAGTTTATTAATCGAAACAAGCACCATCAGAATCAACACACATTTGCCAACGCAAAACAAGTGTATTGATGCCAGTAACGCAAAAATCTTGCGTTCTGGTGGTGATGAAGTCGCTGAAGGTGTTTTTGATATCATTTACATTTTTTAAGCATTTCTTACGCAGAAAGTCGTTGAGATGCTTGAAAAAGTGGTAGTCGGTAGGTGAGAGTTCTGGAGAGTATGGCGAATGAGAGAATTTCGTAGCCCAACTTGTTCAACTTCTGTAGGCTCGGTTTAGCAACGTGCGGTCGGGCATTGTCGTGGAGGAGGATTGCGCCTTTTCTGTTGACTGGGTGTTGTTGTTGAAGTTTCTGATGCATTTCATCTATTTGTTAACAGTACTTTTCCGACGTAATGGTTTCGCCTTATAATTAACACTTCTACCAGGTAATGCTGATAGAACAAGAACAATCTACCTTATTGATTAAATAAATGGTTCACTTTGAAACTGTGTGTAGGTTTCAGAGGTTGATAAAGATTCTCAAGTTTGAAAGGATGCACTTGAAGGTCGACAGTTACATTGATCGAAACGTGAAAAATGACAACCAAGATGAGAATATACAAATGATATACTTGTTTGTTACGGAGATTCAGAAAGGTTACTATTATTGTAATAGGTCTCGATCGATTCAAATAAGCCGGTGTTTATCATCATGATGTGAAAATGGAGAAACATCTTTTTTAAACTTTCAGATCCAAACTGTTTTGCTGTCTTCCCTCACCATGAAGAATCTCTCCTTGCTTGTGGAACGTTTAATTGCGCAGTTGTGTACATCTGAATTGTCGGAAAGATCTGCGTTGTAGCTGGCGAAATCTCAATGGTTGTAGGAAATACAGGCACTGCTGTTCCGGGTCCCATCTTGGCTATTGTATGATACACTTGTGTTTTAGCGTTTGCCAATCCGTGCGGATGGTGGGTTGCCAGAGTGATGTTGTTATTGTCCGTGGTCGTGATTCCAGCTGGGTGTGAAAGGGTTATCATGGTTGGCTGGTTGGTCGCAGAGATGTCTTTTGTTGTTAGTGTTAATAATTGGGTTTGCGGCTGCGGCTGCTGCTGCTGTTGCTGCAGATGTTGTTGTTGCTGTATCTGTTGTAATTGTTGCTGTTGCTGCTGTTGTTGTTGTTGTTGCTGCGAGGTATTTCCAGCACAATTCAATTTCCGTTCTCCTTCTTTTGTTCGCTGATGCTTTAACAAATGGTCTTTCCTCGAAAACGTGTGTCCGCAGGTGTCGCACTTAAATGGACGCTCACCCGTATGGATACGTTGGTGCACAGTCAGGTATGATTTGCGAGAGAACGCTTTGCCGCAGACGCTGCACTTAAACAGCTTCTCATCAAGATGGGTCGTCTTATGCCGCTCCAGGTTATCCCGGCGTGAGAATGTTTTACCACAATATTCACATTTGAACGGCAGTGTTGGCGGATGGGGATGCGGATGCGGATGTGCTTGCGGATGTGGATGCGGATGTGTTTCGACTTGAGCTTGGTTTTGGGCTTGAGCTTGAGCAACTAATCTGTTCACATCTGCCGGTTGCATCACCACAATGTTAGAAGGCAGGGTATTATTATTATCAAAAACCTTTGGAGGATCCTGTTGCTCCTCGATCTTTGCCACAGCTCCAGCAACATCCAGAACTTGTTGCTGCTCCTGTTCATCGCAGCAACTAACATCAGTGCAACCGCTGTTGCACCCGCTGCAGTTGGTCTGAATCACGTTATCATCAGCGGTGACTTGCTGTATTTGTTGAAGGTTATTACCGCTGGTGATGTTGCTGATGATAAAATCGTTACATTTTAATTCCTGCCCGTCGATCTGCAGTTGGATATTCACAGGCTGAAGTTGAGACTCCAACTGTGGATTTGCTTGTGTATATATCGTTTGCGTCCCGTCACCACCTGCAGCTGCGGTAGTCACATACATAGTTGTTGTAGCAGGTACAGGCTCCTCACCATGCTGTTTCCGTCGGTGCCGTACCAAGTGGTCCCCACGATAAAAGGCGCATCCGCAAACGTGACATTGGTACGGACGTTTGCCGGAGTGTATTCGTTCATGGACTGTCAGATATGAACGACGAGAGAAAGACTTGCCACAAGCTTCACATTTGAAGAGTTTTAAGCCTTGATGGCCGCGAATATGAATCACCAAATGGTCGTTCCGAGAAAAAGCATGTCCACAGATGTTGCAGCCGAATGGCCGTTCGCCACTGTGAATTCGCTTGTGCAACTTTAGATACGACTTTTGGGAAAAGGGCCGGCCGCAGAGGTCACATGGAAAAACTTCCCGGTGAAGATGACGGTTTTTGTGTCTCTCCATGTTGTCACGGCGGGAGAAGATTTTGCCGCAAATATCACATCTTGGGGGCTTCTTCATTTTGAGGGTGTTTTTTTTTTTAATATAAGCAGTCAGGGTGTGGGGGGATCAATTTATATTATTATGGATATTTTTTCTCCTAAGGAATCACCACTTATCAAGGCCCAGAGGCCACTTGAGGATAAGGGTTATTTAAAAATAATTATGTTGAACAATGTTTTTTCTTGTTTTTAAGGATCAAACTAAGTTCTGTGCAAGTATGGCTTGTAACAGCCATTATTGTTTGCAATTTTTTTATTTTTAAAAAATTCTGTTTATGATTGGAGCTCCTAAAGTAAATTAGGTTCTCACTTTTGAAAACTTATTTTTTTTTTCATATTACTTTCTAATCTTAAAAACTGGAAATAATTTTTTTTTTTTAGGTTCTTCCAACAAATAGCATTTTTTTTTTTTTAGAGGATGTATATTAAAGAAGCAAACAGCAGTTTTAATAAGTGTTTGTCTGTGATCAACTTGCGAGTTTCACCTCCACAACCAACAGATCTCCTTTTTCTTAACATTGCAGACATTTGTAAGACAACACCAATGGTCATTCAATGGTCACCATTTACTTTTTATATACAAAGAAAAGATGTGCCCTGCAAAAAAAAAAAAAGAAAAAAAAAACATTAAATAAAATAAATAAATTAAAACGTTTTAGCCATGAAACACATTTTATATCTTTATGAAATGCATTTCATAGCTGAAACTTTTTTTTTGTTTTATGGAAAATACATAAGAATCTAAACTTATAAATGTTATCATAGTTTGAATTTTAATATTTTGAACGGTTTTCCATTCTTTATCAAAAAATGTATTGTTTGATAAAAAAAAAAAAAAAAAATGAATGAAAATAAAACCGTTGTCAAAACTGGGCATTTTCAACTTCATGCAGTGTTCGTTCTTTGTGCTAACATGCAAAAACTATCCAAGCAAAACCTTTGTTAAATGGTAAAGAAAATAATTGTCTTCTTTTTTTTTTTTTTTTTTAAAGATGAGCGCATGCACTTTATCATGAATTATTGTTAACAAATGGTTCATTTAACAAAGCTTAATTCCAAAACAAATTTTTTTTTCTTAATCTATAATTATCGAAATGTATAAACCTGAAAGTTCTTTCTAACTTTATTCCCATCGAAACAGGTTAATTGGCGTTCATTGATCATGTCTGATCTTGGCTCTGTGCCCTGGAGAGGGGAGGCTGGTGCAGTCATTCTTTGCATCCAGCTCACTTCTCCTGCCACAATTAACAGTTTCTTTTCATCTCTTTTGAGGCTGCTGGTGACCTAGTGTTGATCAGCAAGTGTCTCCCAGCTTGCAAGGGCTATGTCGACTGCTTTCATTTACACGTTTTTGAATCAAAGCTGGGGACAATCCCTTTTTCTCTTGCCGATTATCAGTTCTTTGTAGAGGTTTTTTTTGGTATTTTGCCATCTTGCATCCAACGGACATTTTCAAATCAAGGCTGACACAAGAGAGTGGTACAATCTAGACGAATCCACATGTTTAAGGATGTCAGTGTTGGTGATGAACTTATGCTTATTTTATTAAGTGTCACATCTATCGCTACATGAGAGAAGAGAGAGTGCAAAAAAAAAATAAATAAAAATAATATATATATATACACAGCCACACATAAATCAGAACCGACACATTAAAACACACACACGCGAGCGCATACAACCACACACAGACATAACACCCCTATCTCTAACACAACACACTGAACAATACCAACCCTACTTAACCTCGAAACCAACAACACTAGGAAACACCTAGAACCATATTATAATACCTATTCTAACACTTCGCTCCCTCCTCAGTCAGTGGAGGAGAAATCCCTCATGACTGAGATAACTATCATCCCTTCTATCATGCCCCTCCCATACCTATACCCCTCCAATTGGCTCTCCCCTCTGGGAACAAGATCTTCCCCACACTAGGAACCGATTCTGGGTCTGGCCATACCCACATGGGGAGACAAATAAATAGAAACATTAAAAAATCCCCTATACATATTTTTAAATACACCCCTCTATCTAAACAAACATAACATAAAGAATACCCGAAAAGACTGAAACGAAAAATCACAATACTAAAATCCAAGAATCCAAAAAATAAATATCAAAATAGAATGAAAGCACCCCTACCCTTATTTCAGAAGAGCTGGTTCTCCCCCCCCACCTCCTCACACATACACATTAGTAACGACCTTGTATCACAGTCACCTTCCTAGGGAAGTAAATAATCTCATAATACTATAAAACAGTACACACATTCTCAAACCAATAAAAGAACACACACACACACCCTACAGGAAAAGGGAAAAAAAAACACAAGCAGAAAGAGAGAGTGAGAGAGAGAGAAACACCACACAAGAGTGACTACAGCCGAGTTCAACCCCCCCGCCCCCCCCCCGACAAGCCCAATAAAAGAGTAATAAAAATTGAACATGCCAATGAATAATAGACACTTTCATGCCTCCACCCCTTGGAAACACTTCAAATTAACTACGATAATGCCATTTTTACATCTCCAACACATTTGAAAATAATTTCTGACAAGGACGCTTCACAGAACGCCTGAAACAAACGCATAAAAACGATTTCAATGATTTAAAAACATTATTACAATGATCCAAACATAATTCTCAATGAAAAACCAAGACACAGAATAATAAAATAATGTTAAAAAATACACATTGTTGGTGACTACCCCCTTATTTAAATATATATATATATGTCATTCAATAAATTTTAAAATTTATGATGTGATATGGTTAAATTTCAAATCAAAAGATTTTTATTATTCTATGTAAGACAAAGAATACATTTGAAATATAACTCCTTATCCTATAGGATTTCGATGTCTACCATCTCTTCAGAGAAAATATTAGCAAATAATTATGATTTACACCTTATTTGCTAAAGTATATATATATAACGAAATAAGAATTACAATTAAGTTTACCAAGATAATCCAAAAAAGCAAACTGAAAATATATAAATATTAAAGACTTAATATTTATAAAGTAATCTAACCAGATTTAAAAGCTCAATAAAACCAAATAGGAAATAGAGCTTATAAGAACAAATAATAAAACATATTTAATTTTCAAAAAGGAAACACAAATTAAGTGGACTGTCCTTAATCCGCAGAGTTTTGAAAGAAATAATTTCCTTCTCATCAGAGGGTAGAGATTAGCAAAATGCGGAATCGGATTTTGCTTGCAAAGTATTTAATGAAACTACAAGTAAGCCATAGGGCTTACTTGGTAAAAGTTAAAATATAGTGAAGCAGAGGGAAATTTTTAGTGTTTTTTGACAATAATTTCTATCTATTTTTTTGTTGATGGCTTGGAGTGTTAAATATACATCTTTTTTTTTTTCTGTTTATTTTTATCAGGTAACAGTCAATTTCTATTAAATGTCAGATAACAGTTGATTAATCATACAAAACTATAATATAAAATAAGAAACATACGACAATATTTCTGAGATGAAATATTAATGTTACTATTTATAGGTTTAGGACTTGATCTGCGTTTTCATTGTTATGTTTTACAATTATTTATTTATTTATTTTTTTTTTTACTTGAGGTCTCACCCCAAACAATGCACAGGGACACTTAGTTGTGAAAGGCTACCATTTAGGACCAGATTTGCAGGGATACTATTTATGGAGTTGGGCAGTGAAATGTTTGTTCACATTACATTTGAATTTCTGCATGTCAGTACAGTCAGGGAAGCAGGGGCCCGGATTCTAAAGTGCAGCAATCCAAGGGGAAAAGCTATTTGAGTAGAAAGCTTTATGGCATCTAAGAATCTCTACAATGTAGGGGTGGGATTTTGCTGGTTGTTGGGTTTGTCAAAGGTATTGTTGTTGAGGCGGTACTAGTACTCAGAGTTAGCAGAGCACCTGCCATTGAAATATTTGTAAAATAGGCACAACGATGCCATGTTTCGGCGATGGGACAGAGGTTGGAGCTGAGTCGATAGTGCAGGAGCTTTTCAAATTCGGAGTGATTTTCTGAGATTCATAAAAACAGATTTCATCATTTACCGATATTTATTCTGCGTGTTCTTTCAGACTACTAGTGTAGTGAATTTGGTTATAATTTTCCAGAATTCAACAGAATACGGCAAGAGAAGGTCCAAAACCTTGCAAACATTACAACAATGATGATGATTACAATGGTGAAGCTTAGATAAGTAGGTCCCGCAGACGAACCTTGTTCTGACAATCGGAAAATTTAGATTAACAACCGGTGAAGCTACCAAAAAGTAACCCTTTTGAATGAAGATGGATATAAACAATATTTTTAAAATTAATTTCTTAATTTTACTTAAAAACAAAATGTAAACAATATATTTTAGAAAATAATTTCTTAATTTTAAATAAAAATTGATTGTAAAGAATTTTTTTTTCTTTTAATAATTATTGAAAAATATTGCAAAGTGTTTATATAGCTGGTTCTTTGGGATAATAGGGGCGCCTGAAACTCCGCTTCCAAAGAAAAACAACAAATGAAAAAAGCTTTAGTGTTTTTACAATTTTAAAGCGCTTTCTTTCTTTTTTTTTTTTTTTCTAAAAGTTTAAAACACAAGTAGTTGCTAGTTAACTTAGAACAACAAGGGCGAAATTCTTCATGTTTTAAATGTATTGTAATTCTTTTATGGTGGTCGAAAAACGTTTTTCAGCCGCCATATTACTTCCTATTTACTTGCCTCCCCACGAGGGCAGAGTTAGATACAAGGTCGGTTTTTAATGTAGAATAAGCATTTATTACTAAAAAACGAAATGGTGAAATATAAAAGCAAGTTAAGCTAAAAAGTAAAAAAAAAATTTTTTCTTTAATTCAAAGAAAAAAAAAAAAATTTTTTTTTAATTCAAAGAATTAAAGAAAGAAAGAAATTTTTTTTTAATTCAAAGAATTAAAGAAAGAAAGAAATTTCAAAAATTATAAACATAACGAACAAGTGAAAACTTTCCAAAATGGGTTCATGCTTTCTCTATCCATCATTCATCGGGTCAATAATGGTAGAAGCACCGGGATCACATTTCACGTGACCTAACTGTTCAGATTTTTCAGAACGCGGCTCGTCTGTTGGACCTACTTATCTCAGCTGCACCCAAATCTTAAACGGCAGTAAATATGATATTGGCCAGAACTATGATTTTAGTAATAATCAGGACATATCTCCATGTCAGTGGTGACGACCATGTTGGTAAGCATTAATCAACCACAGCATCTATGAGGTATCTTCAATAAGTTTCCAGACACTTTTTGCACAGGCATTTAAAATTGTTGTAGACACTTGAAAGTTCAGTATGTTATTGCTATACATCTTATGAGATTAACTGACCAACTTTTATGTCAGCTTCAAATGAACAGCTACAGCAGGAATTGGAATACACCCTAATAAAGCTTGTTTGTCAGAGCTGGTGAATTTCAAAAATGAAATCTAGACGTGGGGACACTTTAGTGGAACGATATGCAATAAAATTCTGTTTTAAACTTGGAAAAAAAAATGCCACAGAAACTTTGGAATGCTTCAGACTGCTTTTAGAATATCTTACATGAATCAAGTATCAGTTTTTGAGTGGCATAAGAGATTCAAGGAAAGCAGGGAGTTTGTAAGAGATGATGAGGTGTGGGAGGAGTAAGGAAGTTGTTGTGGAGACGCCCACTAATTAACATAGGCGGGTGAGTGAGATATATAAAGGTATCAATCACCAATACCGGGGGAGTTCGGCAACGACCGTCAAATAGGCAAGACGCTTATGCTGCCTCCAGTAAGACATGCAACACGCCACATGCCGGAATATCTCCAACTGAAGTATATCTAAAGACAAGTAAATATGTATATAACTTTTCTTCTTAATATATTCGTGTATACCTTTACTTTCGTGTTCTTGTTAATTATTTGTGCAGACACAACAGAAGTCAAAACATTAGAGTTGATTGGCCAAATAAAGAATTTCATGGATAAGGACCATCGTGTGTCTATAAAGACAATAAGCGCACAGTTTGATGTCAGTGTGGGAACTGTACACACAATTATTCACGAGGAACTGAAGATGCGGAAGATTTGCGCATAGTTTGTCCAAAATGTGCTCAGAGAAGATCAGAAAGAAAGACGTCATAACAGCAAGATGCGCATCGAAACAGTTCCTCACTCTCCCTGTGACTTTTCGTTATTGCTTAAGCTCAAGGAAAACCTCAGAGGCTGTCGTTATGAGACAATTGAGAGGATGAAAAAGGCTATGACAAGGGTCATTGACATGCTCACACAAGAAGGCTTCCATGGGGCTTTCCAGAAGTTGTTGGAATGGTACAACAAGTGCATTGCAGTCGGAGGAGATTACTTCGAAGAGGCCAAAGTTTCAGGTCTGTACTATCAATAAACGTACTTATACGAAAAAAAAGTCTGTAAACTTATTGAAGGAACCTCGTAAGTTGACTAAAATGAAATAAATTCCTACACAAAAATAAAAGCATTCTAATCGATAACAAGCAATTTAATTTTGGGATATCTTGTCCATTATGCGTGCGCATTTGGTTAAAACTCAAACAGTCAAAGATACACAAACAAACCTTACATCAGATTCATATAATCCTGAGTTAGAAGAAATATACTGTAATATTCATTCTGTTAAGAAAAAAAAAAAAAAAACTTTCATTCTTACTACTAATTGTTCAGAAAACAATATTGAAACTAGGTCGGTCAACTATTATATTAAATATTGAACTAGAGAAAGAAAGCAGGAGGGGGCAGTCGGAGAAGCTGTTCAAAAATAATGTAATTAAGGATACGTGGAGAGAGAGTTTTAAGCGTTACAGTTTTTTTTTTCTTTCAACTCTTCTATTTTGTTATCCATGTTCCCGGACAATGCTAGGTATCCCTGTTTATAATAGACATACCCAAAATTGTGGCCGACATTATGATATAAATAATGACTGGAAAAATATTTTTCATGTCTTATTAAACCGATACAATTTTGTCGTTATTCATTTGAACTAATTCGACGACCGCCGACATAACGTCTCACATCAACGAAGGGGTGGGGTGAGGTCTGTAAACAAATATAACAGTTGATCTGAAGGCTCTGGAACAGTGCTCATTATCTCCTGATGACTCCTAAAAGCTAATGTACAACAATATATTTATGTGATAGAATTTTTGGTTTTCATTTTACTAGTGAGTTAACACTTATCAAGGCTCAAGGGCCACTCGAGGATAAATGTTAATGGGTGTCTGGTAGAGTGTGAAACAACACTATGACAATCCATAATGGTGGAACTCGGGTAGAGTTTGCTTATTTAAGAGGACGGATTTATAAGAACTTGTGGTGCTAATACAGTTCTTGGAAATAAACTTTGCTCATGGAATTTTCGTTTAGTTTTAGGTGCTGATAGAGAGTAAGGGGAATTATTAAGAGTTATTGTAGCTAGACGAGTATTTGTTGTGAATGTTTTGCGAAGGTGGACAGAGCCATAGATTGCTTGGAAGAAATACAGGGTGGAACGATAAATTTGTCGCCCTAAAGAAAACAACGTTACAGATCTATTTTAAAACTTTTATTGAAAAACTCAATTCAGGTAACTTGATTATGTAGTAGAGCTGACATCTATTCAATGTAGCCGACTTCAGTCTCAATCAACGCCTTGATTCAGGTCTGGAACTGGGAACATGCCTTTTCCACAAGTGCCGGTGGGAGCTCGGCGAATACTCAGCGGATGGTGGCGATCAGGCTGGCCTTAGTGTTGTGAGAAGTCATGTTGGTGATGTTCTCAACGTATGACCAAATGAAGTAGTCCAGCAGGTTCAGGTCAGGGGAAGGGGGGGGGCAGTGAGAGAAAGGTACAAAAGCGTAGCACTCCTTCTGAAGCCAATCCTGTGTGTGTGGGCTGGCATTGATTCCTGTTGCCACACTCAGGGTCTGCAGTGGCCATCTGACTAGCAGGGGATCACCACACTCTTCAGCACATCCAGGTATACTTTAGTGTTGACTTTCAAGCTGACTTTGTGAGGTGGCATGATGTGGCCCTCATTTGAAACTACACCAAAGATCATAACAGTCTTCATCACCCTGAGCATGTCCTGTTATCCGTGGAAATCCAGTGATACATTTTGAGGATGCTGGCAATGGTCCTGTTGTCATAATTTCAATTGATAGAGAGCAGAAGTTGTACAACGGCGCATCTTCGATCTCGCTCGTTGAAACATTGCGTCACTTTAAGACATGACAGAAGGCTCATATTACTCTTGGGATTTGTACACAACTGGCCAACTAGTAGATGGTCTGCAAAAAAACAAACAAAAAAAAAACGGTTTTCATCAAACGGAAATGGAATCACCGTGTCTTTTCTATGGCGACAACTTTATCGTTCCATCTTGTAATGACATGGGAGGGGACATTTTATTATCTGGCGCTTTCTGATAAGTTTCAATCACTAACCAAAAAATATCTTTCATCTAATAAATTAAATACTTTCTTCAGAAATGTTAAAAATCTTTCCTTTTTATTTTTGAAGGAGGTCACCACTTATCGAGGCCCGCAGGGCACTCGAGGATAAGGGTTAATGAATACAAGGCAGTAGTTTAGTAATTGTTAATGGTGTAAGTTGGGTAGAATTTGGATTATGTAAGGGGACAGCTCATCAAGAACTTGTTTACATTGGACTTGAAGGCTATGATATTGTAGTCAATCGGGAAGCAGGCCAGTGGAATAGTGTTCTACAGACTGACAGTTCTAGGAAAGAAGCTTTGTTCATGGAATCTGCGTTTAGATTTAGGCACAAATAGAGAGTGGGAGAGACTGTTGATAGTCTTTTCACAGACAATATGAACTAGAACAAAAACACTGAAGACATTGCGAAGGCTGCTGCAAAGAAGGTGGGTTCCCTCTATTGTGCTAGAAGACTACTCACACCTGAGAGTATCCTGTACTGCTACAAGACCACCATTCATTCATGCATATAATATTGTTGCCACATCTGGGCTGGTGCATCTATCACTAGTCTCTCCCTCTTGAATAGGGTCCCAAAAAAAAAGAAAAAAAAAGTTTTCAATCTAATATATCCCACTTTATCAAATAAGCTCCAACCCCTGTCCCATTGCTGCATTATTACATCTTTGTGCCTGTTTTACAAGCATTTTAATGGAATGTGTTCTGATGAACTCATTGCACTTGTGCCCCCTCAATGTACATATCTCTGACAAACCCGATTAGCAACAAAATCACACCCCTTCATTATTGAGATCCTTAAATGCCAGAAAGCTTTCTACTCTATTAGTTTCTTCCCTCGAACAGCTAAACTTTGGAAGTCCCTTCCTACTAGCTGGTTCTCTTACTGTACTGTATGCAGAAGTTTAAATGTAATGTAAACCAACATCTTGCTGATCTTTCTTGGTCCCAATTAGTAGCCATGACCAAGTAGAAGTCCTAAGTAATTCGCAAGTGTAATTTTCTTACTTATTCACTCTTTTCTTGAACTTCTGCAGTTAACCAAAACCAAAACATTTTAACAAAAAAAAAAAAAAATTTAAAAAAAAAAACGCTGATTCATATTTGCGTGGAATTCATTTGATGAAAATACGAATCAAACTGACCTCAAACAAAAAAACGAAAGTCAATAGACTAAGTTCACAGAATGTCTGTCATTGCTAACTAGCAGAGTGTTACCATTGTCGACCAAAAGAAAAGTCTATCAGACATGTGCACGCAGTATGATGACGTATGGAAGTGAAACCTGACCGGTAAGGATTTCGGACATGTATAGAAAATGGTAGGATCCTTCTACGCGCTCAAGAAGATATCTCACTGCTGATGCAATTCTCTATCTATATAAAAGCCATGTACGTCCAAGGATGGAGTACTGCTGCCACATCTGGGCAGGAGCTGCTAAAAACAGCCTATCCTGCCTTGACAAAGTACAAAATAGGCTTCGTGGCTTAGTGGGGGATGCCCTTTTCTCTTCCCTGCAACCTCTCTCCCACAGGAGAGATGCTGCGAGCCTGCCTTTGTTTTATCGTTACTTCCATCGCAAGTGCTCGTCTGAGCTCCAATCCTTGGTCCCCCTCTCGCCAGTCTTTCATGAAAAACACCTGTCTAGCTGAAATCACTGTCAAAAATTTTTCCCACTCTTTATCTGTGCCAAAACCAAAACAGATTCCATGAACAAAGCTTCTTTCTTAGAAATGCGCACCTGTGGAACTCTGTTCCATTTGCCTGTTTCCCACCCGACTACAACTTGGATGACTTCAAGTCCAACATAAACAAATTCCTGATGAACCGCCTCCTTAAGTAAGACACTTTATCAAATCTCAACACTAATGTACTGTACACGCAATAACCCTTACCCTGAGTTGCTTCCGGGCCTTGATGAGTGGTGACCACCTTGTAAAAAAAAGAAAAAGAAAAATGACATGAAAATGATATGATGGATATGTAATGTGAGGCTTACAGATTTAGATCTGATGAGCTCAGAGGAAGATTAAATTTGAACAATATACAGATATGTGTGTGCAACAGCACTTTGTTGGTTTGGTCAGAATGGATTGAAAGAATGGATCAGAATTCTTGGGTTAGGATATGTAGAACAGTTGAGGTAGCAGGTTCAGTTCATATGGGAATGTCAAGGAAAACAAGGGAGGAAATGATAAGACTGGATTTGAGAATAAGAGGGATAAATGAAGACCTGTGCAGAGATAAGTTAGTTTGGGAGTCAATCTCTAAACGTTGTCCAATACATGACAGTACATAAAACAAATGTGGTGATGATGATGATGATGATGATGATGATGAAATTATTGCCAGATTCCATTTTTCACCTTTTTTTTTACATCAGTTTCATAAGTTTCTTATGCTTTCACTGCTTATTAAGATAAAAGCTTTCAAATCGATTTTTTTTTAATATGTCGTCTTAAGCAAAAACAATATTACTTAATTGTCATGACGCAAATAGTAATACATCAAAAAATTATGAAAATTCATTGAGTAGAAATTTATTTCTAGTTAATAGTCATTTTTTTTTTTACAGAAAATTGGGTAAAAATTGCATTATAGACGTTATAAATTAGACACAAACACAGGGGACATAACTCGGAATTAATATTTTGGATTATTTTTTCATAGCTGCAATATTTGTTTTCTATAGCGATAGACCTTTTTTGTTTTTTGTTTTTTTTTACTAAAAACACAATAGCATATATATTATTCCTTAATTGGAATTCATTTTGAGATGAGCATTATATATATTAATTTTATTTTGGACTACTATTCTCATCTTTATTAGTTGTTTATTCACAACGTTTCGGCCAACTAATTCCTCTGGCCTTCGTCAGAGGAATTAGTTGGCCGAAACATTGTGAATAAACAAACCAATAAAAAAAATGAAAAACAACTAATAAAGATGAGAATAGTAGTCCGAAATAAAAATAAAATTAACACAATAGCAGTTGTTCTATTTGATTAATTTTCGTAATTTTTTAATATATTATTATTTTTTGACATGACAAGTACGTAATATTGTTTTTGCTTAAAACGACATTTTAAAAAATCTATTTCTCAACTTTCATTATATATCAATCAGATGGCGTGCTATCTTCTTGCACAAATAAATACAATGTGGAACATTTTTTTTTTACCTCATATATTTTTTATCTGAGGGAGATAACTCTATTTTACTAAGACATTAGCGTACAGTGAGCAGCCACTTTTTGGGTCACTTTAGCTCCCTATTTGATGTTCATTTTTTCTTATTAGTTCCTGTGAAAAAAAATTTTAATTTTTATTTAAACGAAACAAACATTTGAATCCAATCTGAGATTCTTCAGGAAATGCCACAAAAATTTTTAGTACCATTCTTTAATTAAAAGTTTCTTCGCTCGAACAGATAGACTTTGGAATTCCCTTCCTGCTACTTGCTTGCCTGACTGTACCGATGTGCAGAAGTTTAAATGTAATGTAAACCAACATCTTGTTAATCTTTCTTAGGCATGATCCCAAATAGTAACCCCTTATGTCCAAGTAATAATATGCCTTGTTTGGGGTGAACGCGAGTAAAAAAAAAAAAAAAACTATCAATGAACTTTAGGCACCTCCACAGCTGTGTGTAAAACGTCAGCGTTTTACAAAATAACAGCAACGTCATCATTTCATGTATTTACTATTTTCTGAGTCAGTTTCTATGGATGGGCATTGGCGCTATAATGGTTAATGGAAGTAACGTTTTTTTTTGCTATCAGATTTTCATATTTACATTGTAAAACAAATAGATTTTTTTAACGAACTACACAGACGAGAGTTAATAAAATAAAATTAATTTTAACGTCTCCTGTTGACACTTATGTATCTAAAGATAATATTACTTAAAGGCCTCCATACTTTTTTGGAAAAAGACACAAAAAATAAACTTCATACTCTATCAATTCAAATACTCAAATGATAATGAATTTTTTTAGGCCGATTTTGGATTTTCATTCATATATTCTATTATATGAATATAGTTTTTTAATATTGGAAACCTGTATTAAAAAAATCTTTGTTTAAACTTCATATTGCATGATATTTGAATTTAATATCATTTAAAGCTTTTTAAAAGTAATTATTTTTTTAAATTCTTTTTTGTTGTAATTCACATAATTATATTACCAAGAAAAAAATTTAAGTGTTTTTTTTTTTAACATAATATTAATTTTATGTCCAATTTTATCTACAACTTTAAGGTAAGTGAAATAAATAACGTGATTTTACCTTCTATATATATATATACTAGCGGAGGGTACCCGGCGGTGCCTGGGTGTTTAGAGGTGTGTGTTAAAAACATAAAAAAATGTTGGCCAGGTGTTTGGAGGTTTAAAAGAAAAAAAAAGTTTTAGTAGGAAAGTAGGATTGAACCCCGAAGCCTTGACGCAAAGTTGGAAAGGAAATGGAAAAAAAACCTGAGACCTAGCCATCTTGGCCACAAGGGGAGAGGAATTGCTAAACGTGTTAAGTTAAGGTTTATAAAGTGAAATATACAGTTGCGAGAAAGTTAAGTGGCGTGATGTTTGACCTAGTTTTGCGCTGCAAGCCAGTTACTGTTTCCCCCACCCCATCATTCGCTTTTCGAAGACGCGACGATGGAAAAATAGCTGGTAAAAGTCGGCAAATTAAATACACACGTGACCCCCATTCCTAAGTTATAGATATTACGATTTATGCGTGATATAAAAAGTTTTAAGGAGCAAGTCGAGCGAGAAGGCTGACGAAAAAAGCCTCTTGCAGACATACACAAAAAGTGTACCCACATACATACATACACAAACACATTTTCGCTTTTATATTTATAAAGGGGAAAATGTGTGTGTGTGTGTGTGTGTGTGTGTGTGTGTGTGTGTCTGCCAATCACTTTTGACACACACGATGGATCCTCATGAGATCAGTATCATTTTGAAGCTCGATCCTTCAGACGACAAATATCGAAAAATTGGCCAAAAACATTCATTCCTTCACTCAAGTGGGCAGTTGTTTTTTTACAAGGAGGGGTCAGTTTTTGCATCGCTATTTTTGCAAGTCATTGTCTCTTTTCTATTGACTACACTTAATTTTGACGTTCGCAACTTCTGTTTGCGCAATAGAGAGACATCGGCTAAGACGTTAGATTTTATTTTTTCCTTCTTGTTATGGGTTCCAGCCTGTCCGCCTACTACGACTTTTTTTTTTATTCCCCAACCCCCGGGGTTCCTTACTACACCTCCACACACCCGGGCATTGCCAAGTACCTTTGCTAGTATATATATAAAAATAACTATTTTTTTGATTATTTGATTTTTTTCAGCTTTAAAAAATGTTGAAATTTTTATGGACGTACATTTATTTTGTTTAGTTTTTGTAACATAAAATATGGGGGGGGGGTAGAACTTAAAAAAAAAATTTTTTCCTCTAATATATTTAACAAAACCTACTTTAATTATGCAAGTTTATTTAATCTATATATCTATAAAAGTGAAAGTGTCTGTGTGTATGTCTGTGTACATTTCCCTACGCAATAACTCAATTTTAAGTCTACAGACTGGAAATTTGATATACAGGGTATTGAGATATGGGAAAATCTTTGTAATCCGTTTTCGGCCAAAAATTTGGCTGTTAAGGGATCAAAGTTCAACGATTTGACCTTTGAGAACTCTACCAAACTCCTCTAACAATTTTGGGTATAAACACTTGAAATTTTAGATATAGGTTCTTTGGACATGGATCTAACTTATTTACTTGATTTGAGCCCAAAACAATAAATGTTAAGGGGTCATAACAGGGGTCAAAGTTTTTAAAAAATTGAGCTCTGCAGTCTACCAAATTCTGGTCTAAACATTTGAAATTTTACATAAAGAGTATTCAGAGATAGGGAAAGCTTTTTAATCGGTTTGGGTCGAAAATTTGAGCTATCAATATATAAATGTATGTATGTATGTTTGCAGGTTTGCCTAAAACTTTCGACAGAGGCGACAAATTTTCACAAGATCAGTATCATTTTAAAGCTCAACCCTTCAGACGACGAATACCGAAAAATTGGCTAAAAACATTAATTTCTTCACCCTCAAATGGGCACTTTTCTACAGGGAGGGGTCACTTTTTTTTTGCCAATATTTTCGAAAGTCATTCCCTCTTTTTGATTATCTAGACTTAATTTAAACCTACGCCACTTCCAGTTTCGCAGTGGTGGTAACATCGAAGAAGTCAGGTTTTTTTTCCCATTTTTTCCTCCTTCGCGGTACGGGTTCAAGCCTACCTTCCTACTACCACTTTTTTTTTTTTTTTTTGCTCAACACACACTTCCAAACATCCAGGCAATGCCGGGAACCCATACTAGTAATGAATAAATATAAAAAATTTCAGGAAAATTTTGACTATTATTTGATTTTTGCTAGATTTTTAAAACATGGGTATGTTTACGGCTTCAAAAACGTCATTACATAGAACGTTATTTTAAAGCATCGATAATGTAAACACGATTTTAGTCTCGCATTTTCATTTTCGTATGCTGTAAAAAATTTTGAAAAAACATTAGCAGTTTAGCTTCTTTTAAATGGTAAATAAGCTAGGATTATAATATTAAATTAAATTACAGTTACATCGTGTTATATATGGAGGGGGGAGGGTAAAACTAAACTTGTTTAATAAATATTACATTTCACTTTGCAGTTAGTGTTGCATGCTTTTTCAGGGAATTAATTGTCAAGCACAAATAACAGCTTTTTTTTTTGTTTCTTTCTTTTAAATAAAAAGAAAAATTTTTTTTTTTTTTTCCATAGGAACTAATAAGAAAAAACAAACATACGAAATAGGAAACCAAAGTGGCCAAAAAGTAGGTGTTTACTGTACGCTAATGTCTTAGTAAAATAGAGTTATCTCCCTCAAATAGGTGATGACATATCCAACAGCGCCTCTTTTTTTTTTCCCCCCCCCCCACATGTATTTTTAAAATGAAAATCCGCCGTAATATCAGAAACGGCAACGGATTATTTTATATTCATAAGAAAGGTTTTAGGCATAATTGTGGCGAAAATCGGATTTAAAAAAATTAATCGTCCGAAAATATGAAACACTATATCAATGGAAAAACATGGATTTAAATCGGTTGATTAGATTTGCGCTGAGAATTACTGACATTTTAGTAAAAAGAAAGTTTTGTTTTTAAAATCTATTTTGATCCCTGGGAGGGGGAGGGACACACTTTGTATTCTCTTTTTCATTGCAGCTGATTAAATCGTTAGTCATTCAGGTTTTAAGATAAACCGCCCCCCCCCTCCTCCATTCCTGCCAGGTTTTATTTTAGTCATCGAATTTAGACATTAGACTTTTTTTTTGTACTACAAAGAAAATAGTTTCCGAGTTTCGTGTTAATGTGCCAATCTTAACGAAAGCTAAAAAAGCTTTCGTTAAGATTGGCAGATCTTTGTTTACAAAGCCATTCGGCGGAAATGACGTCAGACAAATTTTAGGTACGGATGACCAATGTAGCTTTCTTTTTAAGCAAATATAAAAATACAAGTTTTATTCAAACAGTTTTTATTTGAACTTTTATTACAAAGTTATAACCTTTATAATAAAAATATGTTCATGAACTGTTAATATATTTATGAACTGTTTTTTAATCAAACAAAAAACAGTTCATAAATAGAAGTCATCATAATGTGTCTTTTCTTTTGCTCTGCTGGTTCGTAACTGTCAGCTAAACTTCAACCTCTGTTCCATCGACGAAATGTTGCAGTCATGGAAAAAGAAACTATTTGAGTAAAAGACTTTCTGGCATCTGTGGATCTCTACTGTGTAGAGGTGGGATTTTGCTGCTTGTCGGGGGTATTTACGTCTAGCGGGTACATGGTCTTGTAGTTCGTCAAAGCATCTACCATTAAAATACTGGAAAAACAGGCAGAGCGATGCAACATTTCATTGATGGAAGAGACGGTGAAGCTTAGTTGACAGTTCAGGACCTATCAGGTTGACGACTCTCTTTTGAACCTTGTCCCGGAGTGAGAGACTAGTAGCACATGCACCAACCCAAATCTGAAACAGACCAAATACCAAGGTCTCATGTATGATATGAAAAGAAACTGGAATCTTAAGGGGATATCAATCATACGAGTTATCATAGGTGCCACAGGACTTATGAAGAAGAACCTGAACTCCTACCTAACTAATATTCCTGGAGAACCAAGTGCAAAAGAGATTCAGACAATTGCACTTAAGGGAATAGCGAGGATACTAAAAAGAGCTCTCGGTTGGTTTCAATAAAAAAGTGGGGAAATGTTGGCAGCTGGTTTGGCTGCCCCATATCCAGCATTACAATCTTCAACGGAAAAAAAAAACAAAACAAAAAAAAAACAATACTCTATACATGGGTAAATGGTGGCCTTGTAGAGGTACAGGATGCTTTCAGGCGTAACTTTCTAGCATAGTAGAGAGATGCTTTTGATGTATCTGTTCCAACTCATGTTTCCTTTGAACATTAAACCAAGGAGTTTGAAGTACTTTCAGGTACTGCATCATTAGCCATAGCTTGGTTAAGAAGGTTTCTTGTCATTATTAAAGGAAACAAGCTTAGTTTTGGCAGCATTGAATGTGATCATCCACTTTTGTTGCTATCCACTACAGACTACACTACTCTAATAGTTTCCCCCCCCCCAACTGCTAGACTTTGGAATTCCCTTCCAGCTTCCTGCTTCCCTGACTGTTGACATGCAGAAGTTCAAGTGTAGTGTAAACAGACATCTTGCTGCTTAACTCCCTACATAGTATCCTTGCAATTATGTCCCAGATAGTATGTGCCTTGTTTAGGATGAAAATGCAAAAAAAAAAAAAAAAAAAAAAAGAAGGAATCTATTCAAATATAGAACCTGACCTGGAAAAATAAATTTTATAGAAAAAAAAAAAATAGAGAACGTGGCTAAAGGAAAGATAATTCAAGTTCACAATTAAAGAGAGGAAACAATTTATTTCTATAAAAAGTAAATATTATTTTATCATTTGTAAGGTTAACATTTAAAAAAAAAAAAAAAAAAGTTTAGACCTATCTTTGCTTTTGTATTAAACTTCTCCAAAAAAAAAAAAAAGAAAAGATAAATGGTTACCTGTCCTTAACTAAGAACTGATAAACTTGGGTTATCGCTTTAGCATTATTTTCGGCTTGTTCATACAGCTGGTGGTTACTGTTTCTCATTCGAGTTTTCATTTCAGTGTTTCACGTGTTCTACTACCATAAAACTTGCTGTAACCATTTTTAAATGTCACAGAGTACAACATAAAGAAATATCCTCTTCATTAATAAAGTAAAAAAAAAAAAAAAAATGTTTTTGTAGCAGTACGAAATTTGCCAGTTATTCCTGGCTTGCCCAATGTCCTAAATTGCATGCATGCAGCGGCCCTACTGTTTTAACAGCATCGACGACCACAGCACTCCAAATTGTAGAGCCATGATAATCTTGGGAAGGCAAGTAAAGACGGTAGTTTCCCGTTGCTTTCCATCTTGATTGGGGAGTATATATCCTATTGAGTAAAATGTGCCCCCAGATACCAACCTGGAGTTTACAACGACAGCGCGGTATATACAGCGTTTGAGAATTTTATTTTATTTTTAATCCTAGCAGCCATCAAACGCTGCCAGGAGGCAGGGTGGGATTCGGCCCTTTTTGCCTTTGTTAAGTAGAATGCCTACACTTCTTGACCTAGTGTGACTTGGCAACATTATCATTTCTTTTCAGCAGTCACCTCCTCTTGCACTGTCAGGGGCGGAGGGGAGGGGCTTTTGCTCGTTTTCCTCAATTTTCGCATTTTGCCGGTCTGTGAAGGATATGCTAACCGTAACTGTCAAGAAAAAGTTTTTGACATTAAATATTATGTTCTGTATTTTTCTCTTTTAGGGAAAAACTTTTACAATTTAATTCTCAGTTAATGTAAAAGCAACAAGGCATCACCAACTGGGAAATTATTAGTCTTAAAGGACTAACGGAGAAACCGTTAGATTTTTGAGATATTTTTCTGTAAGAAACAGAAATTTAATTTGCCAGCCGGTGAGACAAGACAAGCAGTTTATCAGCACACATGTTCTTAAAGAAAGAGACCCTTGGAACACATTTCTACTAAAATTCCCTTCTCGTGAGGACATTTTTATTTCAAAAGAAAAAGGAAACAAAAACATTAGAACCAGAAGGTTTTAGAAGATTGTGAAGGTGCCTCTCAAAAAAAGGACTGAGGAAAAAAAAAAAAGGAAAAAACATTTTTAAGGACACCTTTTCCCATGCTTTTTTTTTTCTTTCAGGTTTTACAACTCAAATAAGACTATTTTTTGTATGATTCTTTCAGAAAAGGAACACCGTATATTTTCCTGTTTTATTTGTCACTATCGTTTGGACAATAAATGTAACTTTGTTGTTCCATTCAATAGAATTAATTGCAGAATTAGTTTCTCAATTAGAGGCCCCTTTACTGTATGTTTTATTTTTTTATTTTTATAATTGGTACCTGATGTTAATTGTTAACTCTTGCTTAGGGAAATAAAAGCAATTCAGCATTTTTCAATAAAACTTGACTAAATTAATATACTTTTTGAGTCTGTTTTTCATTTGCCCCTTTTTTTTTTTTATATATATATTTTGCCTTCCTTTTGTTTATTGTCGCTTTGTCTTTTTTCACAAGACTGTTTTACTTTTTTTTCCCCGCATTTTTTAAATATTTGTTGCACCTAAAAAAAAAACGTATTTTGTTAATGACAACTACAAAATATGTTAAGCACTTAGCCCTCCCATAGTCACCCATCAAGTACTGGCCAAGCACTTCGGTGATCTGGCGGGAACTAGTGTGTAAACGTGATTATGCCCGAAATTAGCATTGGTAACAAAAAAAAAAAGAATTTCAGAAAAGGTTCAAATTCAATCAAAAAATTGAATAGAAACTTTATTTTTATATATATATATATATATATATATATAGATAAAAAAAAAAAGTTTAAAACAAGATAGGACTGTTTAATATAATAAATAAGACGCCCAAGAATGTTATTTCGCCATACAAACTAGATATAAAATTGGAACAGGTTGTCAGAGGTGCCATATTGTCTTTTCATCTTCCAATTTTTTTTTCTTTTACTTGGAAGTTATCACTTGTCAAGGCTCAAAGGCCACTCAAGGATAAGAGTTAAAATGAATGTAGGGTGATAATGTAGTAATCGTTAATGGGTAGAATTTAATTATTTATGGGGACGGCTCAACAAGAACTTGTTTATATTAAAGGCTACCATGTTGTACTTAACCGGGAAACAGGCCAGTGGAACAGTGTTTTACAGGCGGGCAGTTCTAGGATAGACAGTTTTGTTCATGGAATCTGTATTTATCTTTAGCCACAGATAGAGAATGGGGGAAATCATTTATAGTGGTTGTAGCTAGTCGAGTGTTTTTTTTGTTTTTTTTTTGGTGAAAGTTTGGCAAGAGAGGACCTTAGACTGGAGTTCAGTCAAGCACTTGCCATGAAAATAAGGATAGAACAGAAACGGGCTTGCAACATCTTTTCTGTAGAAAAAGGTTGCAGGAAAGAGAAAAGGGCATCACCGTCTGGGTTATGAAGCCGGTCAAGAACTCTACCAAGGCTGGATAGGGTGTGCTGAGGAGTTCCTGTTCAGATGTGGCAATAGTACTACATTTTAAGACATACGTGTCTCTTATACAGGTAGAGGATTGCATCGGCAGTGAGATACCTACTGGAGTAGTAGAGTGATTCAACTATCTTTCCAGCGATCTTGGCAACAGATTTGATGTATGTGTTCCGTTTTAGATCAGGAGTGAAGGTCAGTCCCAGAAGCTTGCCAAGACATTGAGGTTCCCCAAGACGAGAGCAATTCATTTCAATTGAGGTGGGGGGGGGGGATCAAAAAGCGATTATGATGAAAGGAGAAAAGCTTAGTTTTCAATGCATTAAAATTAACCAATTAACTTTGCACGTGTTCTGTTTTGTGTGTAGATCGAAGGATTCATGTGATCAATAAAATGTTGCTGGTATACCAAAGTATCGTATGTATATACGCCGAAATTAAATAGACTTTGTAATTTTTTTTTTTTTTTTTTTTTTTTTAATTAAAACCTTTTCTGAAAAAGTTTTTACCGATGCTAATTTAGGACATTGTCCAATAGGGATGTCCAAATTGTTGTGTAAAATCACATTTTATGCCACGTCATCATTTTGTGTTTATCTTATAATTGTGCATACTTTTTACGGATGCCGTTAGTCGCAAAAACAAAAAAAAAATTTCTTCTCTGATTCAATTATCAGAGAGAAACTTTTTTTGTTTTGTTTTTGCTATTGTTTGTGTTAATTTTATTATTTAGAGACCTTCTGCACATTTTTTTTTTAATAGGCGCTAAAATCAAGTTGATTCCGCCCAGAAACAAACATCTTTTAACGATTACAGTAATTTCAAGTTATAGTTGAATTTGCTATTTTATAGTCAATAGTCATTTTTTTATATTCTTTGAACATTTTTTTTTTTTAAATTGGAAAACCTTACTCAAAAAATCTTTTAAAACTTCATATGGCAGAATATTGGAATTTTATTCTTTTTAAATCTTTTAACGGTTAATTATTTTTTAGAATTTTTTGTTGTTGTAATTTAACTAAATATAATACATATTATTGGGAAAAAAAAACGTTCATTCTTTAAAACATAATATTGATTTTATGTCCACTTTTAATTTACAACGTCAAGATAAGTGAAATAAGTAAAGGGTTTTTAAATATAAAAATAACTTGTTTATTTATTCATTTTTAATTAATCGCACCTAATAATATATTATTTCTAAATTATGTTAAGAAATATTGAACAATAAATGTATTAATTTAAAAAGAATGTTTTATTTCTTAAATTAAAAGAAAAAGTTATATTTCTTCGACCATATTAATTTTCATTTTGATGAAAAAAAAAAAAAACTAAAAACAAATAAAATGTTTTAAAAAAAAATGCGAACAAAGGAAAAAAACAATAAAAATAAATGAAATTGAATTATATTTTTAGTGAAATAAAAACGAATGAAATTAAATTTCTTTTTCAAACAAAAGGAAAAAAAACATGAAATAAATTATTTTTTTAAATGCCTAAATGATAAAACTATTGAAAATTATATTTAAAAAAAAAAATACTTTTGCAAGCACTTGCAAAAGTTTTTTTTTTTTTTTTAAATATAATACACGTTTGTTATCAATTCAAATTTTAACCACGTGTTGATATAAAAGAAAAAAAGAGGGGGGGGGAGAAAATGAAACTAGACGGTGTCACTAACATTTTTCCCTTTTGGACGTGCAAGGGTACACACCCCAGACCTTGACACACCTGCCTAAAAAAATATTTCCTCTCACATATTTAACGAAAACTGTTTTTAAAATATAAGTTAATTTAAAATTGAATAGGTATCGAAAATGTCATGAAAATCTGACCATTAGTTGATTTTAGCTAGAATTTTTAAACACGAGTTTGTTTTGTTTACGCCTTTAGGGACGCTGTTTTTTGATCTCGCATTTTTCATTATTTTCGTATGCTGTAAAAAAATTTAAGAGGGGTTGTTTATGCACATAGATTCGAAAAAGTGGTTTAAAAAAAAACAAATATATAACAAATAAATGTTATCAAAGGTAACATAAGTTACTCTTCTACCTATCTGGAAAGGTTTTTAGTGGTTTTACTCACTTTAAAACGTGTAATCGATTCGAAAATCATACAATGTTTATCGATATATTTTAAAAAGAAAAATGACGGCATGCTCACTGGGGAAATGAATTCAAACAAATTATACAAAAGAAACCGATCGAATATATATCCGCCTAAGTCACGGTAAAATATACTGAGTTTCTAACAGTATTTTGTATAATTTTTTGTTTAAATTCGTTTTCCCAATCTTACCGTGTTCAATAGCGAGTATGCCGCCATTTGCATTTTTCAAATACATCGGTGACACGGTTTTCCGAGCGGAATAAACACGTTAAATTAAATTTAAAAAAAAACTAAAAAAAAATATCCAGTTCGGTAGAAAAGTAACTTATCTCGCCTTTTTTTTTTTTTTTTTTTTTTTTTTTTTTTTTTTAAAACATGGAGGTCACCAGTCACCACTTATCAAGGCCGGAAACCACTCGGGGGTAAGGGTAGCGTGCACAGTAAAATGGGATCGTAGTAATCGTTATTATTGGAGATTTGATAAAGTGTCTTACTTAAGGGGGCGATTCATCAGGAATTTGTTTATGTTGGACTTGAAGACATCCAAGTTGTAGTCAGGTGGGAAACCGGCAAACGGAAGAGAGTTCCACAGGCGTGTACTTCTAAGAAAGAAGCTTTGTTCATGGAATCTACGTTTTGATTTAGGCACAGATAAAAAAGAGTGGGGAAAATTATTGACAGTGGTTTCAACTAGACGGGTGTTTTTCGTGAAATATTGGTGAGGGGAGACCAGAGATTGGAGCTCGGACGAGCATCTACCATGGAAATAACGATAAAACAGGGGTTTGTATTACTGTACACAGACTCGAAAAAGTTGTCAAAAAACAAATATATAACAAATAAATGTTATCAAAGGAAAGATAAGTTACTTTTCTGCCAAACTGGATATATTTTTTGTGTTTTTTATTCAATGTAACATATTTATTCAGCTCGAAAAACATACAGTGTTTACCGATGTATTCGAAAATTCGAGATGGCGTCTCACACCCTCTTTAACACCGTAAGTTTAGAAAAAGGTGTTATAAATAAAAAACTATACAAAATACTATTAAAAACCCGCCGAATATATGGCAACCTATGCCACGGTAACATATATTGAGCGAGTTTTTAACAGTATTTTATCCGGTTTTTTATTTATAACATCTTTTCCCAAACTTACCGTGTTAAAGAGAGAATCAGGCGCCATCTTGAATGTTCCAATACATCGGTAAACACTGTATGGTTTTCGAGCTGAATAAACATACATTGAATAAAAACAGGAAAAATATATCCAGTTTGGTAGAAAAGTAACTTATCTTGCCTTTGATAATATTTATTTGTTATATATTTATTTTTTGACAACTTTTTCGAATCTATGTGTACAGTAATACAAACCCGACAAGTTTTTCGAATATATATAGCAAAACAAACCCCCCAAAAAGGGAAATACTAATTTATCTGAAGCTTTTAAAATGGTACAAAAGTTATGATGATAATATTAAATTAAATTATAGTTGCATCGCGTTACATATAGGGGAGGGGAGGTGTCTCACGTTGGAGATAACAATTGCCCTGGGTTGAATTAGTTTATCAAAAAATATAAAATAATATATATATATATATATATATATGTTAATTATTTTTACATATATATCAAATATTATTTACGCTTTATTAAAAAAAAATAATACATTTAACCAATGAAAAAGAACTTGGAGGGTGGGGCACTATTTTGTACCAATTGACCTGGTTTTGTACAGGAAGTGTTTTCAATATCACTTTACATCAAAATAATCAAAATTGTTCGTCAAGTTTGGATGAAAAAAATTTGGTTCTTATGCACTTTTCTTACCGTGCTGTTTTTTTTTTTCGTACTTGTACACTTTAATCAAGACATTAAAAAAAAAATGTTCTATTGTACATATTCGTTATGGAATAAAGTTTGCATACAAAAAAAAAAAAAAACACTTAATTTGATCAAGTTTTTTTTTTTTTTTTAACAGGAAAATCAAATTTTAATTAAAAATAGCGCGGTAACAAAAGTGCATAAGCACCAACAAGTTTTTTTTAAGGTAGGGGTAAAACTTATCGAAAGTCCTGTTTTGGGGGTTGTTTTAAAAATGGAATGGAAATTTAAATTTCGGTCCGTTTTATCTTTTATTTTTAAATGCGCATGCATCAATAAAATCGAAAATAATTAAAATAAATTTAAAAAGTGTAGCACGATCACCGATATGTGCACAATTTTTATTCAATAATAACAAAAGAAAGGAAAATTTCCTTTCTTCTGTTATTATTGTATAAAAATCTCAGATGCTCCTCAGCTGTTTAGTGTTTCGGTATAAGTTAGAAGAAAGGGACATTTTTTTTTGAGAAATCTAAACTTCCTTATTAGAAAATTATACTATTTGTCAAGCATTTAAGAAAAATATAGGACCAGAACAATTGGGGGGGGGGTAAAACAGAACGAGATTTAAATTTCTATTCCATTTTTAAAACAACCCCAAAACAGCGCTTTCGACAAGTTGTACCGTGCATAATAACATTAAGAAAGCCATTCTTAATATGGGTGGGTAGGGTGTTTTGTAACTCTGTACTTTCACCTAACAATTTAATGATAAAAAAAAATCTCCCTTACTTCACGATTTATCTCCCTTGTTTGATCTGTCGCTTTTCTTTTTACAGGCCGCAAAGACATACCTACTGTAGATATTTTCAAATTGTTGCATTTCGCATGTAATGCAAAAATGTACGTATGGATCGATAAACGAATTCAACACTCGCTAGAAACTCATATTTCAAAATTACAAAAATAAAAATCCACAATTTACATAAATAAATAAAATAATACAACGTATATAAATCAATAAAAATGTGGGTTTTTTTTTTTTTTTCGTTTTAGAAATTAGTTTAATTTTGTGTGATCGTCTTTCGTTTTTTATTTCTATTTTTTAAATTCTAACGAATTGACAGCCATGGGTGCTGATCTATACAAGTACCTAACGTTATATTTGTATTAAATATGATAAATTATAATGTGCAGATTTTTACCGATATATTCGAAGCAATAATAAACGATTTTTAAAAGTTAGTAGCCGTGCGTGCGACGTGCGTGACTTGCTTTTGTAATGAAGAGTTCAAACCGCGCACGCGTCATTATTGAGTCATTTTTATTTATTTATTTATTTTTGTGGAATACAATTTTTTCACCCGTTTTTTTTTTTCTTTGTTTTTCTTTTCACTAATTTGTAAAAATGAAATTGTTGCAAATTTCATGATCAGTCTTATTTTTAACATTATTTTACTTTTTTTGCCGAATAAAATTAAAAATACCGAAATTTTCATTTAAAAAAATATTTTCGTGTCTTTTTTTTTTTTTTTTTTTTCGTCTAATAAAACAATAGATAGTAAAAAGTTGATTATAAATTCGACATGAAATCAGCCATTAAAATTTGTTAGCGATTTCAAAGTAATCCTGTTTCTACGTATTTTTTTACTCGGATGGGCGGGGATCATTTCATTATGACTTAAAAGTCAGGGTTCAGATTACATAGTCTAATACACTGTAATAAAACCACTCACTTTTGGGCCGCCAAGATTATGTATCCTTCTCTTGCATTATTTGATAAACAATTTTACTGCGTTTCTATAAAAATGTAGTTATCATGACAATCATGTTATAAATGTACACATAACCTACCTTCTTTTTGGGGTTACATTCATACGTATTAAAAAATCCCTCGTTTGACACGATTAAAAAATGTTGTGTAAAGGCGTGAAAATTTCAGCAGGGTCTGTAAACAGAACTAAGGGGAATAACTCGGAAAAAAAGAAAGCAAAAACAGGAACCTGTCGTCTGTCTGTGTGTCAGCGATAAATTCTTAATTTCCTCTCTAAATTCATTTATTTATTTATTTATTTAATTTTTAATTTTAGGAATAATAAATCGCTATAAGACTTTAGTTAAAGAACTTGCTGCATGTGTTAATATTATTGTCTTGTTCTGAAATATTTCGTAATATGATAGTATTTACCAAATATAGGCATTGCGGCGTGCGCGGTCTTAGTGGGTTTTATGAAGGGAGGATCCGTACAAATCTTCTATTACAGCAATCAGTGTTGTGCTTTTATTCCTAAGAATCGAAGATACGCAATCAAGAATCATTCCGACATAGTTTAGGTCATTTTTGAGTAGATGAGCTTACATCTATCGGCCTGAAGTATGCTTTTGTACGGTTCTCTGACGGCCCCCTCCCAGGCTTTACCATCACTCTTTGACAAGGAGTTAATTTATTGCAAACAGTAATTAGATTCTGTGGTCGTTATCAAAATCCGTATTTAGGTAATAATAAATGAAAAAAAGAAAAGAAAGAAGGGAGCAATAAAAAGGGTAAATAATAACTAGACCCAGAAAATAGTTAAGTACAATTTTATTAAAAAGAACTAAAAGCTATTGCTTTTGCTTCCCAAGTATGTTAAGCTATGTAACAATTTACAAATACACAAAAACACATAAGATACTTTAAAAAAAAAAAAAAAGATGCTCTAAATAAGAGAAAATTCTTGAATGATTATCGCCCTGAGCGATACTAAAAAATTGAGAAAAACAATTAATTTCACCTCTTCTATCTAAAAAATAAAATAAAAAATTGACAAAAAATGCTTAAATAAATGTAACATGGTGTGGCCGTTACTGTTTTGTATCACTACAGTTCAAATCTTGTACCCCCTCGACGTAAATACCCTCAACAAACCCGACAAGCAGCTAAATCCCATCCCTACCTACACGTGTGTCAGAAATTTCGTGAAAAATATTGAATAATTCCACCCCGTCTTTCCAAGCTTATAACTCCTCGAAAAATGTAATTCAAGCCCTAATTTCTTTTTTCAATTAAAGGAGCAAGGTTTCATTAAAAAAAAAAAAAAAAACCCAAACAACGTGTTTTCTTTTTAAAAAGGTTTTAAACTTCGGACTTTACAAGTAAATTTCTAAAAAACACTACTTTTTTTGTTTTAAATTTGAATATATTATTTATTGATCATTTATCTTCAATTTGTGATATATAACACTTTGGTGAGTAAATTAATTATTTACTTTTTAATAGACATTTCAAAATGGAAGGCGTGAAATCATTCGACCCCCTGTCTTTCCAAGCTTATAACTACTCGAAAAATGTAATTCAAGCCCTAATTTTTTTTTTTTTCAATTAAAGGAGCAAGGACCAAGGTTTCATTTAAAAAAAAAAATAACAAAAGAAAAAACAAACAACGTGGTTTAAAAAAAAAAGGTTTTAAACTTTGGACTTTACAGGTAAATTTCTAAAAAAACACTACTTTTTTTTTAATTTGAATATATTATTTATTGATCTTTTATCTTCAATTTGTGATATATAAAACTTTGGTGAGTAAATTAATTATTTACTTTTTAATAGACACTTGAAAATGGGGGGCGTGAATTTTAAAAAAAAGTTTGTCTAAAATATTATATTCAGTTTATTGGAAAGAGCATAAAATTTCACATTGACCCTGAAAATATCGTAAAAATTGAATCAATAGAAAAATTTTGATAGATTTTTAAAGTTTAAAAATTGAAAAATACTGAGCTTGTAAAATTCAATTAATTTCATTACTGTTTGTTAAAAAATAAAAAAAAATATTTCTATTACTTTTAAAAACAACTTTATTAGTTTATTTTGGAAGTATAATCCATAAAGAAAATAAACAACCCACTTTTAAAAGAGAAATTACGAGTTTTTTTATATTTTATTTGCAGTTTCGTGTTAGGGGTGTCAAAAATTCTGATACACCTCCCTAGATGTAAAAAAGCCTTCTACTCTAATAGTCTCTTCCCCAGAACTGCTAGATTTTTTAATTCTCTTCCGGGATTCTGCTTTTCCAACTGTACTGACATGCAGAAGTTCAAGTGTAATGTGAACAGATATCTTGCTGCTCAACTCCCTACATAGTATTCTTGCAATTTATGTCCCCAATAGTAGCTCCCTACATCAAAGTGGTACTATGCCTTGATTGGGGTAAAAATAGTATTAAAAAAAAAGACACTCTCTCGGACCCCACGCCGCCATCACAAAGGAACAAATAAACAAAAATAAATAAATCCAACTCGGCATTTCTTTAAAATGCAAATGAAATGCATTTATTCATGTTTCTTCCAAAACAATGCATTTCATTATTTTTCCAAAGTTTCTTCGCACACACATGCTTTTTTCAAAGTCTCTGACACCACTGTCCCACGCCAGCACCAACCAGTGCTTTCTCGCCCTCGACTTGCCCAATGCACAGTTTGCTTTTCTTTTAACTGCGTGGAGTATATTTCTCTCCTTTTCTTGTGATGTAAGTTTGCACACACTTGCAAATTTGCATACATGCTTTAACGGCTGCTGCAGCTAATATTTTCATTGGCCAGCTATCCTTCGGCTCCTGCTAATATTTTCCCACGCGCCCACATGCGCTCACACATGCCCACATGCGCTCTGTTACATAAAGGCTGAAAACAAAGAATATACAATAAAAATTCGATATAAAACTGTCTCTTCAAAAGTCTTTCTTTTCAGTCTTTTTTTCTCAGATAATTTCTTCTTTCAAACCAATCACTTTTAACTAAATTCTTTTGCATATTATGAAGGTTGAATGTTCTTTTTCACTTCCTGTAAAAGTGATTCATTCTTTAAACAGCTTCCTGGTTAACTTTCTCATCTTGACTTTCCTTTTCTCTTGAAAAGGGTTTTCTCTTCAATAGCAACGTTTCTTATTAATCACCCGTGACGTCTTAAAGGTTTTTCATTCTCTCCCACTGCAAAGTCAGAAGTGGGATTGAAAAGACGGCGCAACAGAGTAGGAGGCACTCTAACCTATAAAAAGTGCATCCCCTGGTAAGGGCCACTCAGGCGATTAGCAATAACGTAACCCCTTTTCAAAGAGAGATGGCAAGGCCTAGTAGAGTGGACCTCCTAGAACTGCACAGAGCTAAACTCCCACTGCAAAATCAACAGGGACCGGATCATTACATCTTAAAGCTGGTCAGTTGAAACTTTTAATATCTTTAATCAGTTTGGGCTAACCCAAAATGCATTAGGATTTTTTTAGCCTAATATTTTTTCTTTATTCTTCCTTTTTAGAGCTTTGTTGCTCTTAAGGGAGAGATTGAAATATGTTGGTAAATCAAGCAGACTTACCAATGCAGCCCTAAAACACGTCCTATCTGTAAGAACAATCATTTGGAACTGATTTTAAAATGAGCACAGAAGGGTAAAGGAATTCCATCCTCAATCCTCTCCCCTTCCCCTTCTCTCTTGGCCAACTGCTAGATTGTCCACTCTATGCCAAACAAGCCAGAGCAAAAATGAGGATGATGGCTCATGAGGAATGGACATTGAGCAGAAAAAGGTCAACCAACTCCTCTACCATCCTTACACTGCTCAATGGCTGATGAGTTAAGAAATAAAATTCACAAAATAGCCAGAGACTCCCCTACTGGAAGATGCCGAGGGGGTTACTCAGGCATGTTTTATGGGCCATAGTGCACTTCCTTTTGTGTTGTAAAATGGAAAGTCTCATTCTAACAAAACATCTTTAATGATCGTCTTTGTTGACATGTAAAGAAAAGCAATGAGAAAAGTGTGTTGCCTGCCGAACGTCTATGAGCAGTTTATGTTTGAATGAAAATAGCTAGTGTTTGGGTATCCAGTGGATAAAGATAGGAGAGAGGAAATAGGATTAGTACCATAAGAATAATATGTAATATGTCCTAAAATGGAGTACTGTTGTCACATCTGGGCAGGAGCTGCTCGTTGTCCCCTATCTTGCCTTGATAGAATTCAAACCTGGCTTCAAAACCTAGTAGGTGATGCACTTTTCTCTTCCCTGCCACCTCTTCCTCACAGAAGAGATGTTGCGAGCCTGTCTCTGCTCTATCGTTATTTTCATGGAAAGTTCTCGTCTGAGCTCCAATCTATGACCCCCCTCCCTTGCCAAACTTTCACAAAAATGGCTTGACTTTCTACAACCACTATCAACAATTTTCCCCGCCTCTATATCTAAATTTAAACACAGATTCCATGAACATAGTTTCTTTCCTAGAACTGCCCACCTGTGGAACACTGTTCCACTGGCCTGCTTCCCAGCCGATTACAATATGGTAGTCTTCAAGTCAAATGTAAACAAGTTCTTGTTAAACCGTCCCATTAAATAATCAAATTCTACCCAATCTACAACATTAATGATTACTACACTACTACTTTACATTCATTAACCCTTATCCTCGACTGGCCTTCGGGCCTTGATAAGAGGTGACTCCCTTGTAAAAAAAAAAAAAAAAAGAAATGGTCTAGACCAGAGTTTCCCAAACTTCAAGACACCATGGAGTCCCTGAGCAGGGCAAAGGTTTTTCACGGAGCACAAGATAATTTCTAAAATCAATATGAAAAACATTAATTTTAAATTTTAACACTAACTAATGATAATGTTTACAACCAATTTTTTTGTTTTTGATTAATCAAAAATTGTTGCAGTTTTTGTTAATTTATTTTTTTTTTTTTTCATAAGCCATCCTGAAACGCTTTACACCTGTAGTTATGTATCATTTCTTTTTTCAGTAAAAAAAGATTAATAATTAAATGTTTGCAGCCATTTAATTTTTCCATATAAAGCATTTAGTCCTCTTTAAGAAAGGGTTTCTGAAGAATCTCCCCCCCCTCATATTCACTCACGGAGTTCCAGGACTCCATGGAGTGCACTTTGGGAAACCCTGGTTTAGACAATGTAGGAGGTTAGAATCCATAAGTAGGATAAATATCTAGTATGTAGAAAACGTTTAAGAGTTCATATTATGAGAAAGTCTGTATGTATGTATGTGTTAAACTCAGTTCATCTAAGTATGTATGTGTGTGTGTGTGTGTGTGTGTGTGTGTGTGTGTGTGTGTGTGTGTGTGTGTGTGTTATATGTGTGTGTTATATGTGTGTGCAGCTGTCGCCATATTGAATTTGGGAGGTTTGTCAAACTTGGTTTGTGTCTCAAGAAAAATGTTTTGGAGTTTAACAGAGCATCATGGAAAAATAAGATAGTCGTGCTGTCTCGTGGCTGACAGAAGAAAAAGTAGTGAGTGCTTCTTTTTTATCAACTCTGAAACCAGTCTTTCTTCGCATAAGAGATTGTTTCTGATTGGGTAAACCAGAAACGAATTTAAATGTTTGCACAAATCAGAACTCAGAAGTCATGCATAGATTCAAAATATTGTTATTGGCTTGTTGCATCCATGTAAAACTAACAGTGTTATGAATTCAGTGCTAGTCTAAGACTCGGTAGACTTTTATGCCCACTTTACGCTGTGGACCCCACGGCACAGGCTCACAATCATAGGATGACCTAGATCAAGTTTTGACAAGCTTCTGGGCTTGACCTTTACTCCTGATCTTAAATGGAACACGTACGTCAAATCTGTTGCCAAGGCCGCTGGAAAAATGGTGGGATCTTTCTATCGATCCGGTAAATATCTCACTGCTGATGCTATTCTCTATCTATATAAGAGCCAGGTACGTCCAAGGATGGAATACTGTTGCCACATCTGGGCAGGAGCTGCTAGAAAGAACTTGTCCTGCCTTGATAGAGTTCAAAATAGACTTCGTAGCCTCGTAGGAGATGTCCTTTTCTCCTCCTTGCAACCTCTATCTCACAGAAGAGATGTTGCGAGTTTGTCTCTGATGTATCATTATTTTCATGGAAAGTGTTCGACTGAGCTTCAATCTATGGTCCCCCCTCGCCAAACTTTCACAAGAAACACTCGTCTAGCTGTAAACACTATCAATAATTCCCCCCACTCTTTATCTGTGCCTAAACCTAAACGTAGATTCCATGAACAAAGCTTCTTTCTTAGAACTGCACGCCTGTGGAATTGTCTTCCATTTTCCTGCTTTCCGGCTGACTATAATATGGTTGTGTTCAAGTCTAAAGTAAATAAGTTCTTGATGAGCCGTTCCATATAAGTTATCAAATTTACCAAATTTTCATTACTAATAATTACTATATTGTCCAATTTCTACTGTACACTCTTTAACCCTTATCCTTGAGTGGCCTCTGGGCCTTGATAATGTGGTGATGCCTATGTAAAAAAAAAAAAAAAAAAAAAGATCCACGTATATTCATCAAATTACACATGATGCCAACTGTGATTCTGAAAATCTGAGGCAGCTGATGGAAAACATGGAAATCTGGAGAGAGAAAGTTGTGACACTATGGTGTCATGAATGCATGCAGCGAGATGCATATTGCAGTGAGGGTGGGTGTTAATCTTGAGGGATAAAACAAATAGAATTGGATAGAACAGTGAATTGATTGAAGATAAGAAAAAAATTAAGGGAACTGTTTCGTCATTTTAATATTTGTATTGAAATGTACTATTTTTTGAAAAAAAAAAAAAATTTTTTTAGATGAGGACTGATAACCTGTGTAATTGTTGTGTAGCATTCTCACCTGTGTTGAATAGAAAATCATTTTGCCTGAGAATTGTCATAAGATGTGATGTTAAATACTGAATTGTTTGGAAATAATGTTGAAGCATTTAAAATGTCGAATAGAAAATTATTTGGTCTGAGAGTTTTCATAGGATGTGAAATAGTGAATTATTTGAAAGGAATTTTAAGGCATTTAAACTGTTGAAGAGCAAGTCATTTGGCCTGAGAGTTTTCATAGGGTGTGAGGTAGTAAATTGGTTGGAAGTGGCTGTCAAATAAAAATAAAAAATCATTTAGCCTGGGAGTTTTCATAGAATATGAAATAGTAAATTGCTTCTCAGCAGTCAGATAGAAAGTCGTTAGGTTGGAGAATTTTATCAAAAAAAACGAAATAATGATCTAATTGAGAGTAGTGTTAAATCACTTAAACTGTCGAGTAGAATGTCTTAAAGAAACTAACGGTGCTGATATTATTCTGTTTTGAAAAAAATAAAAATGCCTCAGTCGAGAAGGATTTCTCTTTCACAGGACAGGGATTGAATATGTTGAGTGTAGTGTTGGAGCAGTTGTTACACTTGGTCTCTGGCCAAAATTTACGGGCTGAAGGATAGGATTGCCTCGGTTGAGGAGGATTTTTCCTTCTCGGGAGGAAGATAAAATATGTTAAGTTTGGCATGAGAGCAGGTGCTAACCCTTGTTCTCGATCAAAGTGTGAGACAAGTTAAGGTATTAAAAGGTTTGGATATCATAGAGTTTAGAAAAGTTGCACAGGAAAGTGTGACATGGTGCAAGTTAGGTTTGGAGAACATATGAGCTGTGGTGAAGACTTGGTTTCTTTGCACCAGGGTATTCAACATTTGTGTTGTTTTTATATTTGGAACGTTGTGAAGACATTATGAGGTGTAAATGGAGATTTTTTGCAGATTTACAGATGATGGTTGTGAAACAAGGGTGTTCTGCAAGTTTGCAGGAGATACGCAGTCCGTTGAGAAGGCTTTGAAATTGTGGAAGTATGAAATACCATTGGAAAATGTGCCTCCATGCTAAGAGATCTGCATGAGCTGAGGTCGTGAGTTCTTTTTCTTCGTGTAAAGAATTACGTGAGAAAAAAAAAATAGGTTGAAAAATTGAATGTATGTAAAGAAAATAAGCCCCCAGCAAACACTTCTAGAGTAGAATTAAATAGGCAGAAAGGCCTAGAACCAATGGAGACCTCAGGGGACACGTTATTTTGGGACAGCAAATGGCGATTGGAGATGGGCTGAGCCTTCCCAATTACCAAACAAAATTATGGTTGAACTAAAACTGAAAATCTCAAGAAAAAAAAAGTTTTGCATGCATATAGACTTAGTCGTAGAGAAGGACCGAAAATAAAAATTTAAAAAAAAGGAAAAAAAAGAACGTTCTGCATGCACATAGGTTAAGTCGTGAAGAAGGACCGAAATTAAAAAGAAATAAAAAACATGTTTTGCATGGATATGGTTTGATAAAGAAAGACTGAAAATAGAAAAAAAAACAAAAGAGAATAGAAAACTGTTTTGCATGTACGTAGTTTGCAGCCACCTTAAAAGGACTAGTAAAGTGAAAAAAAAAAAAAAAAGAGGAATTAATTCCTGAGAAAAGAATAATGCATGTGTAGACGAATATAGAATCCCTGACTTAGAAACTGTTGAGGTTGCAATTGAACTTTTTACTTGGGGTTATACTGGGGTATTTTGTTTCTTTGTTTTTTTGGCAGGGCTGAGTGGAAATGATGTGATGGCTACATTCCCCCCCCCCCCCAAAGGATGGAAGGGATGTGACACTATGGTGTCATGAATGCATGCCACGAGATGCATATTGTGATGAGGGCGGGTGTTTGACCAGATGGGATGGGGTGGAGGAGTGCAAAGAAATGCGAAGACTTAGCTAGCAAAATAGGACCAACTGTGGAGCTGCCATTTTGGGTTTGTTACAGGCAAATCAGATGGTATATTGTCTCAAAAATGGAGACAGATTTGGAATTATCTATGAGATGTCAAAGGAGATGTTTGTATTAGAAGTGACATTAGATGATAAGGGCCACACACAGTGCTGGGCAAAAGTAACTCAGGGGACTGCTAATAGATATCAGTGTGAGCAACCACCCCACCTCCCAGGAAAGAGAGAGAGAGGTGTTGAGTGGATGAGACAAGGAGGTGGGGGGGGGTCTTTGAGAGGAAGAGAGAAAGAATGTACTCTCCAAGGAGGAGAAAAAAGGTTTGGATTCAGAAAAAGGAATTTTAAAATGAGTAGAGTCGTAGCCAGCAAACTGAACGGCTGGGCTGGTCAAGCGCTCCCGTAGGGCCTGATGTTATGATGTTGACTAGCCTTTGTTAATGGGAAATCTGTGACTTTACTGGTCTCGTCTTACATAGTTTTACTGTTATAGTCAGTCACCTCAATTTAGACAGTAGCTGTTATGAAGTAATGAAATTAATAAATAGTTTGTTACTGTTATAAACCGGAGTTCTGTTTGTTTGTGGTGAGGACTCTTCATTTTGCAGCAAGTTGCACGGACCAGCGGAGTGATTGATGTACCTGGAGACTACACAAGCTAGGAGACAATTCAGTTGAGAGGCAAAGCGCCCCACCATGAAAACACAGCGGGTGAAGACGATGAACAGGCTAACTTGTGACTGGACAACATACGATCGAAATGTCATATCGGGTGCAGTTCAACGAGGTTAGAGATACCCAGTGTTGATGGTGCAGTGTTGATCCTGTTATAAAATCACATTGGTCCGGGCAAGGAGCCTGACTAGATAGATAGAAACAAATGATTATAAATCTTATCTTAATAATCCTTATTCAAATTTTGATCAAAATCAATTAAATGATTTTAATTCTAGAAAATGTCTAAAGATTAAAACTTAAGTTTAAGGGATCTCAAGAAGAAATTAAAATTCAGGGAATCTTACTTAATTGGTATCGAATGATGATGGATCAAATTCAATGCAAATCGGAAATATTTGAATTTTCAAATGAGAGGTTATACTCATTGGAGTCCTTTAGAATGCCCAAAGAAACTAAAATTTAATATTTATTCATTGAGGTCTCATACCTACTATTAAAATCTCATGCAATTTAAAGGTTTATGAATTTTCTCAAAAGGTTCCCACTCCATTTGTATAAAACTAAATTAGACTAAATACACTCCATATTTGAACCTCTTACACCTCGGGCTGCATTCCAAAATACTTAATGATTATGATAACCAGTTAAGGGATGAATCCTGCACATACAAATCTTCTTCTATCTATCTTCTATATCTATCTATCTATATCTATCTATACTCATATAAATTTGGGAGTTTTTGTGTATTGATATTCATATTAAAACCCCATTTTTCTATTTACTTAAAAATAAATTACAACTTTGTTATAAATGGGTCATGGAATTGCATTAATCTGCAAAAGATCTAGCTAATTTGCATAATCTGTTAAACATTCATTTTAATTAATTCCCTGTTAGTTTTTTCAGTTTTCTTATGGAATGGTCATCATTAGTTAACTATTACGTGTAATTATATTCATGCAGATATTCTACATGATTTATACTTGTTTAATATTTGCGTAAAAAAGTTATAGTAAACACAAACCCCTTTCTATATATATTTATGTATGCATATATATATTTGTTTAAAAAGTTTTGTTTACCAAACTCCTGTCAGCTTTAGGTCTACAGACATGAAACTTAATATATAGGGTATTTGAACCCATGCAGAACTTTACATTTGGGTTTTAGCCATGGAAAATCGGTGCAAAAGTGTGAAAATTAAAAAATGGGAATTGCCAGCTGAAGATTGAACGACGCCATTACGAATATGCATACATAACATATTAGCTATTGGTTCATGTTTTAATTTTTAGCCTTGCAGTAAACATGTCTTCATAGCTCAGGCATTAACGTCAAAGGAAAAAGTAAATTGTAAGCTGAACGTTTTGGTTTTGATTCTCGGTGGTGTACGAGTCATTTTTGTTTAACTTTTCAAATAATTACTAGACGAAATCTGCATTAATCAGAATATATTTAAGCATATTTTACAACCAGGCTATTTGTGGATTAATTTAATCAACTTTTTGGATTTTACCGTTATTGGATATTTTACCCTTCACCAGACTATCCATTCACGTGAAATCACCTTTTTCTTCCCCCATTCCCTCTGCTTCACTATTTTTTACCAAGTAAGATCTATGACTTACTTGTAGTTTCATTAAATACTTTTGCAAGCAAAATCCAATCCCGCATTCTGCTAATCCCTACCCTCTGATGTGAACGAAAGTATTTCTTCGAAACTCCGCGGATTAAGGACTCTCTACTTATTTTGTGTTTCCTTTTTAAAATTAAATATGCTATTAACTCTTTTTCAAAGTGTTTTTTAACATGTTTTATTTTTTAACATGTTTTATTAACTACTTGTTCTTATATATATATATATATATATATATATATATATATATATATATATATATATATATATATATATATATATAATTATTTTCCACAGCCGAATCAACATCGCAGCCCACAAGAGGCAAGAAAGCCAACAAACCAGAAGTCCAGGTTTCGCCCTCATTTGGACTCATCAGTTAGACATGTCCGAGCTCAGGATTTGAAACCCGAGCCTCTTGCATGCTAGGCGAGCACTCTAACAACTGAGCAACCACGCTATACACACAACAATGTCTATTAACTTACACAGATCAAGCAACCTGCGGCACAGATTCGACAGTGGAAAGAACAAGGGACGAGGTATCAAACCAGCTTTGACCCAAGCCGACATCTCACCAGTAGGAATTTTATATACTCGAAATATATATATATATATATATATATATATATATATATATATCAAACTTCATATAAATAGAGATATGATTACCATTATATGCACCATGATTGATGAAAAGATGAGGATGAGAAAGAATGGAGTTTGGAATTGCATCAAACTAAATGTTATAATTAAGCACATTGGATTCATCATTTGCTCACAGAGATGCTTCTTGTTAGCCAGGATTGAAATTGATCCTTACAAAAGAATTGTTCCAAAAATATAACGAATAAATCAGCAAAAACACGACCGATTATAAGAAAATTCTAGTAGTTATAGCATGCAGTTGGCCATACAGTTACACGTCGTTGGATTAAGGAAAAAAGAACACTATTACATATCTGGGCAACTCCAAATGACCATTTTGTCCTGGCAATGCTGTCATTGTTAAAAGAAAGTTCGCTCAATAGACCGATGTGTTATAATCTCAGTGAGTGAGTAAAGAAAAACAAACAGAAGCCACACTCACTGTTAGAGCAACGAAAGTAAATTAATAGTCTCATATCATCTGCAACAGAGAGATGAAACTTTCAGGTCATAAATGCATAAGTTCAGTCATCACGGCAATGCAATTTGCAATTCCCTTCTGATCCATTCGGGTGGTGTAAAAAAATAGGAGGCATTACTTTTTGGAACATTCCACATATATTAAATAAAACTAAAGTCACAAAAAAAAAAAAATCAAGCTTGCTTGCTTATTTTATGAAATTTTAATTCTATGAAAATAATTCTAGTGACTTGAATAAAACTGAGCAAAATACACTGTATGTTCTTCTTATATTGAAGATGGCAGACTGAAAAAGGAAATAGTCCTTAAAAGGACAGGTTTTGTTTGTCCTGGGAATAATATATAAAGAACAAGGTTATTGTTGTTTGTTGAAAAAATAAATCAAAAGTTTGCTCTGAAGTAGCGTTAATGAATGAGCTTAGTTTAAAAGATGGTCGATAGTGATGGCAAAATTAATAAAGAATGCCATTTTTTTAAAAAGGCTGCAATGTGTTTCTTCTGACGTTTTAATATTCATGCATAGAAAAAAGGAAGTAAAAAAGAAAATGAATATTGAAACAATCTAATTCACTCTAAAAAAAAAACAAACAAACAAGCAAACACATCTAATGTTTGAAGGAAGAGAAAGAAAAGAACGAAATTCATACAAAAAAAATTTATTGACAACTTGTTAAGAGAATCAAAACTGAAAGGTTGGTAAAGATTAAGAGTTCAACGTTATAGGTGGAACAAAAAAGTTGTTGCCATTGATACAGATAAGAGCACAAGTGAAAATTCACATTTCCAAATAAATTAACAGGAAAACTCTTTGATATATTTACGTATCAGGCCAAAATAAATATCCACATAAAATATTAGGAAAAATTATCAAGTAGAATTTTAATTAAAAAAGAAAAAAAAAAAATTTTTTATCACATATTGCCCATCCACCATTGATAAGAGTGTAAATTTTGTAAAGCAGGGGGAGATAAGTCAGTCTGTCATTTAACCAAGCAATAATTAATGATAGATAGGAAAAATACGATTGAATAAGCATCAACAAATTTCCCACCCTCCTATAATTTTATTATCATTGAAATCGGTGAAACTGCCCATTTTTGCAATCAAATTGATTAATTGCCTGCTTTAGCCAGGGATCCACTATGGTGCATTGGGAAGAAGTTTCACATGCCTCCCTGCCTGCACTTACTTAGTCCACAATACATTGTAGTCTACATTGCACTGTAGAGAACCTACTGTTGATTTTATAAAATTATTTTTTATATATAATGGCTTAAATTAAAGTTTAAAATGCAAAAGTCAAGTATCATGGTTCAATTGTGCTCGAAACAGAAATATTCATTTTGAACGCACCTCTGTCTTATCAAAAAACCTACTGTTGATTTTATAAAATTATGATTACATAATAGTTTGAATTAAAGTTCAAAATAGAAAAGGTCCAGTATTAGGGTTCAATTGTTCTCTAAACAGAAACATTTATTTTGAATGTGTCCCTGTCATATAAAAGAACCTACTCCTGATTTTATACACCAGGCTCTACTGCTTGTGCAGTGATAAAACTTCTCGGATGCAATTGTGATGTTAGGCTGTATAAAGTGTTAACTTTGGTCAAAATCAGACTTTTTCGATTATAGATTTTTGATACTTATTGAAGGCATTCTGATACAAAGCCTATCTAAGAACACTCCCAGACACAAGTACATTTGTGTGAAATTTTTAAAAAATCCGCCCAACCACCTGGGAGTCCATAGGGAATGTACGTACACACACACACACACACACACACACACACACACACACACACACACACACAAAGTGCTTTTTATATAAAAGTAGATTAAAATTCCACTGAATTTGGCCTTAAAAAATGTATACCCCCCCGCCCCAAAAAAAGGCAATAATTTTAAAATTTAGAGTGGAAGGATAAAATTCGAATATAATTATAGCATAGTCACTTATTTTTAGACTGTCTAACTGGATAGCGTTTCAAGAGTATATAACCAAAAGGAGACCGATAAATTGTGTGAGGATTTGTTTTCAAGCTGAAAAGTTAGTATTAAAAATAAAATAATCACGTTTTATCATAAAAAAAATAGTTATTATTGAGAAGAGACGATCTATCTATTTATCTACTGTTAGTCTGATTATGGAAATAGATTTGTATCCACCGTTCCCTTATTCATAGGGTAGACTTGTGTGACGCGATAGATATCTCTGCTGTTATATAAAAGGAGCTGTGTGTGTGTGTGTGTGTGTGTGTGTGTGTGTGTGTGTGAGTGTTTCTACCTATAGACTCGAAAATGGCTGGGCTGATTTTTATGAAATTTCATACAAATATACTTTGTGTCTGGCAGTGTTCTTAGATAGGGTTTTTTATCAGAATGTCTTTGATAAGTATCGATGATCAATAATTGAAAAAATCTGATGAAAGAAGGAACACACTATACAGCCTTACATTACAAGTGCATTTAGGAATTTTTATTACCACACAAGCAAAAAGGCCAGGCATATAAAATCAACAATAAGTTCTTTGATAAGAATAGGGGCGCATTCAAAATGAATGTTTCTGTTTAGAGCACAACTGAACAATGATACTTGACTTTTGCATTTTAAGATTTAAATCAAACCATTTTATATAAAAATCAAACCATTATATATAAAAATTAAACCATTATATATAAAAATCAAACCATTATTGATAAAAATCAAACCATTATTTATAAAAAATCAAACCATTATATATAAAAATCAAACCATTATATATAAAAATCAAACCATTATATATAAAAATCAAACCATTATTTATAAAATTCAAACCATTATTTATAAAAATCAAACCATTATATATAAAAATCAAACCATTATATATAAAAATCAAACCATTTTATATAAAAATCAAACCATTATTTATAAAAATCAAACCATTATATATAAAAATCAAACCATTATTTATAAAAATCAAACCATTATATATAAAAATCAAACCATTATATATAAAAATCAAACCATTATTTATAAAAATCAAACCATTATATAAAAAAATCAAACCATTATATATAAAAATCAAACCATTATATATAAAAATCAAACCATTATTTATAAAAATCAAACCATTATATATAAAAATCAAACCATTATATATAAAAATCAAACCATTATATATAAAAATCAAACCATTATTTATAAAAATCGGACTACTGTTCTCATCTTATCGAACTCGGGAATGTTTCTGTCGAACTCGGGAATTTGGATGGAATTACGGTCACCCAGACTGAGGATTGTGGTGCAGTGGTTAAAGTACTTGGAAAAATCAATTAAAAAGTGATATTCTCTTGAAGGTTGAAGGTTCAATTCTCAGTATGGGCAACCAAAAAATACAATCGCGAATTACTTAGAACCTCTATCCAGTGATAACTGACAGAATAAGAGCATGCTACCCCCGTGAAGTAAATAAAGCATTCCACTCGAAATTCCGTTCAAATTCCTGAGTTTGACAGAAACATTCCCGAGTTCGACACAATACACCTGAAGAAGGTCGGAGTTTATATCGACTGAAACATTGTGAAGATCACTTTCAAGTTGTCCGATGAATTCAAATAATACGAATAACCATTTGGTACGGCTCTGTTTTATTTTTCAGGTTAAATTCAAGTTTCACAATATCTTTTTATCATTGAATTGTTAGGTGGTAGCACAGAGTAGTTACAAAATACCCTCCCTCTCTCTGTTAAGAATGGATTTCGAAATAATGTTATTATTTTAGCATGGTACCATACACACATAAGTACTAAACTTTTTATAATTTTACATGGTAAATTTTTACTTGGTTTCCATCTTACAACTTTTAAAGGTTTTTGGATATGCTAAAAACGAATATTGCATTTAAATTTCCCCCAAATAAGTAGTTTTATGAATATTGAGCAATATAATTTTTGATTTATTTGTGGTGGCCATAGTTTTTAACTTTTAATTTTACACAACAAAATAGATTTTTTTTTTTTTTTTTTTTTAATAATTTGGAAAGAAATATTGTTCACGGACCTTTTCCAATTTTAATTTTTAACAAACAATATAAACCTTTTTACATTTTAATTTTGAAGGAAGGAAAAAGTAATAAATTTCAATTTTTTTCAAAAAAAATTGAAAATACTTGAAACAGAATACACGTGAAAATTAATAAATTGCAATAGAATACTCATGCAATTAAATAATCACGTGATTCAATTTTGAATTAGAAAAAAAATCACATTACTTAAAATTATAAAAAGTTCTATTTATATTGCTTTTAATTAAAATAAAAAGGTTTTCATAGTTTAGAATCATAAAAAGTTCTATTCATATTTAAATTTGTTTTATATGTTCTGATAATTTAATATTTCTATTAATATTGTTTATCATTAAAAAAAGGTATTCATTGTTTAAAATTATTTACAAAATGCTTACATTATTTTCATGGTAACGTAATGGTGACTACAGGAATTTGGTTCCTTTTAAGCGATGGAGGGTTCAAGATTATTTTTCCACCTAAACTCCAGTCTTGCCGGCCTGCCCTAGTGATGTCACGTGATGGCAGGCGGTGATAAATATATGTCCCTAAATAAAAAAAATGGTTACATTGTTACAAAGAAAACCACCTATTTATTAAAGAAAAATTAAGTATAATGTTAAAATTAAAAAGAGATATATAAAAACATGCATGGGTACAGTAAACATATTATACCAAAATGTCGAACCAATCAGTCCAGTGGTTATTTAGACTATTAATATCGAACGAACCAAGAATTATAGTTTTATATATATATATATAAATAATATATATATATATATATATATATATATATATATATATATATATATATATATATATATATATATATATATATTATTTCTTTGAATTTATTGTTTTATATCTCCACCCAAGCCTTTAACAACAGAGGGGAATCTATCACCATACTTTCCCTTAAACATGCCAGTTGGACTTTTATTAAGTACAATACTTAATAATTTTTTTTTTTTTTAATGGAGAGTAGAAAGCGCATTGTGGATGCTTTATCGGCAACTCCTGTTACTCTCACTTCTCTTTATTTGTCCTTCAGTCCTAATTTTTTAATGAGTGATTTTTCTGACAAAGGGAGAAGAAAAGGCTGTATTTTAGGTTGGCAGTATTTTGCATGAACAGTCGGCAGAGATGGCAGAAATTTTCTGTTTCTATGTCTATCCTTGTAGCCATGTCACTAGTAAGGGTGCTGGAGGTAAACATTTTATCTGGGCTGATGTTATCCGCCTTATAGTCAGGGATCCGAACTTTGAATTAATCACTAAGGAGGCTGTCCTATCAGCAAGTGCAAAGTACTGGGGCTGCCGTATTGCTATTTGGTGAATGCATTCTGGACCATGCAGTAGCTTCTGGTGGGGGCTTCTCGATGCCATATTAGTGGGTAATTGTTATGGCTTTACCTTTTCATGTTCTACAAAAAAAAAAAAAAAATTTCTTCATTTCTTTTTTTTTTCTCTTAGTTTCCCTTCTCTGCTCTAAGCAAGTCTGATGACCTAGTCTACAAATTCCAAAATTCCATCATGACAAGTTTCAAGAAAAAATAAACCCGGATCTCCAACTTCCAACATAGACTTCCACTACCATGTCTCCTTCTCCAACATCAGGGGTCTACGTTCTAACCTTCCAGAGGTTGAAACCCAATCACAGAAGACTAAACCAAACCTTTTATTTTTAAGCGAAACTGGAATTGGACAGACTATTTCCCTAGATGAGTTCGTAATTAAAGCATACTCTAACTTAACTTCTAAATCTGACCCCCAAGATCGCCATGGGCATGGAACATGTGCCTATATCAAAGATGGCTTTCCATGTGGTAGGGACATGTCCAGAGAAGATCCTAACTTACCCTATATGTGCTTCCGGGTTGCGCTTGTTCACACTACTGCACTTATATTTACTCTCTATCACTCCCACAACAGTGGAGTTACTATCTTTAAAAGCATATCTGAGAAAATTGACCATGCCCTATCTGCTTATCCATCAGCTAATATTCACGTATGTGGAAACTTCAATGTTCACAATGTGGAATGGTTGACCCACTCAAACAAGACTGATGATAAGGAGAGGTTCTGTAATGATTTCTCCATTGCTTATGACCTCACTCAGATTGTTCACGAACCCAACTGTGTGCCCGACAATGATGGCCAGTATGCGAGTCTACTAGACCTTTTTCTCACAACTTGCCCTGAACTATGTTCAGTTTCTGTTCTGTCTTCTCTTGGATCTTCCGACCACTCTGTTGTATCAATTAAGATAAAAATAAAATATAATAAGTCCCCAGACGTACCTCTCCATCGTACAATATATCGATGCACTATGGCTGACTGGGATAGCTTCCATACATTTATATCGGATCTAGCTCTGCATTCCATGTTTAAAAAGGAGGTGTCCTCTATAGTATCAGATCTGACCGAATGGTTAATTGTAGGTATAGATCGTTTCATACCCTCGAAAAAGTTCCAGCAAAAACCTAACAGCTAGCCATGGTTCTCTCCAGAATGTGCTGCTGTCATTGTGCACCGAAATCACTTTTTCCATTGCTTCCAAAGTAATAGATGTATGGAAACTAAAGCCGCTTTCAGGACTGCCAGCAACGATTGTAAGAAAGTAATAAAGAACGCAAGAGTTGTATGCTCAGTCCGTCAAATCAAAAGTAGCTGAATAGTGGCTTGGTTCTCACCAGTTTTGGCAAATAGCAAACAGAATCCTGAACAGAAGCGTGTGCTCTATCCTAACTATCATCAATGGACCTGAGGTCATCTCGTCAGCATCAAACAAAGCCAAACTCTTTGCCAAGAACTTTGCAGCTAATTCTACCCTTTGCAACCAAGGCTGTCAACCCCGAATATTTCCTCCTGTATCAGAAAACATGTTATGTGATATACAAATATCTGTACGTGATGTTACCAAGCTAATAAAAAACCTTGATTCCAATAAAGCAACCGGCCCTGACGGTATTCCAATTATAGCACTAAAAAAAATTCAACCTGAACTAGCGCCCATACTTACAAAACTGTTTAAACGTTGTCTTAAGGAGAATTGCTTCCTATCACCCTGGAAAATCTCATCAGTATGCTCTGTATTTAAGAATTCAGGTGATCGCTCATCCCCCTCTCAGTACAGACCAATAAGTCTCCTGTGCGTCATGAGTAAGTTGCTGGAATCTGTGTTAAATAGAGAAGTAATCAACCATCTCAGCAAAAATAACCTTCTTAGTGACACGCAATATGGTTTCCGTTCTGCTAGATCAACAGCAGATGTGCTTACAGTTATATCTCATAGGATTAGCAAATCTCTCGATGGAGGCAACCTTTCTAGGGCAATTGCTCTTGACATATCTAAGACCTTTGATAGGGTATGGCATAAAGGTTTACTTCACAAGCTCTTTAGCTATGGTATAGCTGGAAATGTCTTCTCAATTATTAAATCATTTCTTTCTGATAGGTTCATAAGAGTAGTAGTTGAATGGCAAAAATCAGAAGCTCACAGTATTAATGCTGGAGTCCCTCAGGGGTCCATCCTGGGCCCAACTCTTTTCCTGGTCTACATTAATGATCTTCCAAATCACATCCTTACGTCATTTGTAGACATTTATGCTGATGACACTACCATTTATGGTAGCATATCTAAGACAGTAAACGACCAAGTTCTCTCCGATTCTCTCTCCTCTGATCTTGAGCATGTGGTACAATGGGGAAAGGAGTGGTTGGTTACTTTTAATGCATCTAAAACCAAGCTTCTATCTTTACATCATAAACGTTCTGATCCCCATCTGGCATCAATTGAAATGAATGGCTCACGTCTTGAGGAGGCCTCAAGTTTTGACAAGCTTCTTGGCTTGACCTTTACTACTGATCTTAAATGGAACACATACATCAAATCTGTTGCCAAAGCCGCTGGAAAAATGGTGAGATCCTTCTATCGATCCAGTAGATATCTCAATGCTGATACAATTCTCTATCTATATAAAAGCCAGGTACGTCCAAGGATGGAATACTGTTGCCACATCTGGGCAGGAGCTGCTAGAAAGGACTTGTCCTGCCTTGATAGATTTCAAAATGGACTTTGTAGCCTCATAGGAGATGTCTTTTTCTCTTCGCTGCAACCTCTATCTCACAGAAGAGATGTTGCGAGTTTGTCTCTGTTGTATCGTTATTTTCTGAGCTTCAATCTATGGTCCTCCCTCGCCAAACTTTCACAAGAAACACTCGTCTAGCTGAAAACACTATCAATAATTCCTCCCACTCTTTATCTGTGCCTAAACCTAAACGTAGATTCCATGAACAAAGCTTCTTTCTTAGAACTGCACACCTGTGGAATTGTCTTCGTTTTCCTGCGTTCCAGCTGACTACAATATGGTTGTCTTCAAGTCTAACGTAAACAAGTTCTTGATGAGCCGTTCCACTTGTTTACAAATTTATTGAATTTCCATTACTAACGATTACTATATTGCCCAATTGTCTACTGTACACTCTTTAACCCTTATCCTCGAGTGGCCTCTGGGCCTGGATAAGTGATAATGCCTATGTAAAAAAAAATTTTTTTGAATAAATAAAAATAATTTTATAACATTAAAAGTAGATTCTCTACAGTGCAATGTAGACTAGTGTATTGTGGACAAAGTCACTGTGGAGAGGCATGTGAAAGTTCTTCCCTGGTGCACCGTGATGGATTCCCAACTAGAGCAGGCAAGCAATAGATTTTATTGAAAAATCAGTGATTTCACCCATTTTGATTGATAATAAAAAATGTGGGAGTGTGAAACATTCGTTGATCATCATTCAATCCCAGGAAATGTCGGGTTTCCCTGCTAGCTTTATATACGAAGAACCCAGAAAAGAAAACATTGTTTACACACTTAATCGCCTAAAATTATAGAATATAATTTGGTAGGGCAGGGCTTATAAAAGTCCTCATATCTACAATAATACCAACATTCGTTTATCTCTTCCACTGAGAGTGGACGGTTTAACGTGGAATAATCCAACTTGCATTCTATTCCCACATGGACGAGTTCAAAATTTGCCATGATCAATAAAGTAATTCCCAAATTCCTCTACCGAACAAGGAGGTAATGCCTGAAAGTATGGCCTCTCATTTATTTACCTGCCTCCTACTGAAGCAAGGTTAGACATGAGATCAGTTCAGAGCAGGAGCGGTAATTTGGAATGGTTGAAACGTTTGCTGCTGACGGTCCCCTGACGTTTTTGGCTAACGCCGCACTCCTTCCGTCCAACGGCAGACTCCCACCTGTATTGCTCTCCCCACCTCACTTGACCGCAACAGAATTCCTCGTCGAAAATTTAATTTCGACTAGAGTTGGGCTGGATGCTTCGAGATGGGGATGGTAAAAAAAATTGTGAAATGATCGTTATTTTGCGACCCCAACTCGGGAATCAGTTAGCACCTAAATGATGACAGATGACGCATCGACTTTGTGGTGAGTTGCTGGACAAGCTCAGAAAGAAACCAACGACACCCACATCTCGGAGCGGCCCCCGTCTGCAACGTACCTCATTATCATGCCCAGACTTGGTATGGTGCATGTACGTCAGCAACCAACTGGTAACAAATGAAATGCTTAACGAGGCACTGCTAGCACCCTATCATGTCACGTAACATAGTTGCAATTTAAGAAGCTATAAGGCAGACAAGTAACACTGCAGCACATGGACGACGTCAGCACCCCTCAGAACTTTATAGAATGAAGTGGTGTGCACCAATGACAACTAATCTTCTACTTTCCGAACTGGCCCAAGGCATGTTCAATATACATATTCACTACCTCTCCCAGTACATATACACTAATTACCCTTCATAGATGTAAAATGGCAGAGTCGAAGACGCCTTAGGGTAGAACCGGCCCTCTCGGATCTGCAACCTTCCTCTTAGGATTGGCGCTTCTTCTCTTATTTTTTCAACATCATGAGGGTATCAGGCGACCGGCAATAAACCAATCCCCATCCGTACAAAAGGAAGGTAATGTCTGGAAAGATCTGAACAAACTCACACTCCACTTTGATATGTGAACGAGTGCCTGTTAGCATATCACAACATGTGGTACTGGTAGATTGATCATTTTTATAAAGGAAATACACTTCGTGTTCTTCCGGTGCGATTATCCGAATAAAAAAATGTCCGCTTTTAATGGTTTTTGTTAGTTTTATTTGTTAGTTTTTAATTTTTATTTAATGAAAATTGCAAAAATGTAACAAATGGAATTATTTGTTAAAAACAAATATATAGTTAAAAAGATTAAAAACCGAGCGACATCTTATTAATTAAATGTCGATGTGAAGGGGGGAGGGTGTCTACTTTTTCTTTATTCTGGTATTGATTATCTCCCCTTAAGGCGAGACGACAAACAACCCCAAAACGTCAATGACATTTTACTTCAAGAAAAGGAGATTTCTTTAAAAACAAAATATTTAGGTACGTAAATTTAGATGATTATCAAATTAATTGCCGCCGTCTCCAGTGAAAGATGTCGACTCTCTGTTAAATTAAGGTTAAAAAAAAAAAAAAAATCTCGTGGCGGCGGCGGCGGAGAAGAGTGAACTGTACTGTAAGTTACGGTCGTCGTGTATAATTTATAAGCCACATTTTTTTTCCCCGTTTGGCTGGAGACCCAAGGAGAGGGAGCAGGTGCCCCCCCCTAATGACCCCCTTACCCTAACAAAGCCTTCAAGCAATATTGAAATTATTGCATTATTTTCCTGTTTAAATACAACGTTTGTGTGTATAAACAAACAAAAAATAACAGGGAGTTTAATTATTTATTTTTTTATTTATTTCAATTTTATTTTCGTATGGTGGTTGTGGTCCAGACTCCAGATCTTTTCTTAAAAGATGTGATATTTTTTTCTTGGGGAGTGAAATAGCGATATTGTTGATTGAATAAGGCGGGCACTACTAATAGAGAAATCCAAGGTGTTTATAAATATATCTGTCCAAGTGCCAATCAATTCTCTTTAAAAAAAAAATTTTTTTTTTAAATCTATGTTTTCTGGTGCTGGTGCTTATATCAATCATCCCCCATGGCTATTCATATTGCCTCGGTAGAATCTGGTATTGAGTTACACAAACAGACGAAAGGCGACCAATACCATACAAAATGAAACCCGGATTCTTGAAGTGAAAAACAAACCAAATTTAAGTAGTGCTTTTTGTTTGGGTGTGTGCGTGTGTTTTTTTTTTTTTTTTTTTTTTTTTTTTACTGATTATTAGATTGTTACATTGTCTTTTTTTTTTTTGTAAATTGTTGTTTTTATTTTATTTTTTCTAATTAAATATAAAAAAAAAAATTAACTGTGATTAAAAAAATTATAAAGCTAATATTAGAAACTATAATTACAAAAATGTAAAAATTACAAAAAAATATAAATAAAAAAAATACGATGCAACAATGATTGGTAAAAAAAAAAGAAAAAAAAAGGAAAAAAAGATGCATCAATGTAAATAAATCAAATGCTTCTTTTTTCTGTTTTCCGTTTCATGGACCCATTTTCATTTTGTATGATCGCCTTTTGCCTGTTGTAATACGATACCGGAATTTACCCAACCATGTGGATTAAAAAAATAAACAATACTTTTATTTAAATTATTAAAATCTGAACCCATGAAAATTAAAGCTGTACAAATTCACGATTATGGTTTATGTTATTTCAGTGTTTATGCAGAGAAGGTACCGGGCTATTTTTTTTTTTTTTTTAAATATATATATATATATATATATATATATATATATAATACTTTCTAGTTAAATTCAAATTTTACGGTATTTTTTAATAAATTGTTAGGTGAAAGTACAGAATAGTTCCCAAACACCCTCCCCATGTTAATAATGGATTTCTAAATAACATTATTTCAGCACGGTCCGTATTTTGCATAAGTATCTATATTTCTTCTCTTTAACAACCTTATCTATCGGACGTTGTCCGGGAGTTCTTTTACTTTCATTTTTGTTTTGATTTTTTTTCTTTTCTTTAACGAAATTATTTGTTTTATAAGATTCTGACAATTAGATAAAAAAGATGAAAATTGTTTACGAAAAAAAAAATGTGATGGATTTACTTTTGTGATCTAAAAAGAAAAAAAAATAATTATGCACTTATTGTGCTGATCTATTTTTTTTTTTGGTATTATTATACAAACACCGTGACAGCGTTAGGGTTAGGCTTAGGGTTAGGGTTAATTCGCTGTCACGGTGTTTGTATAAATTTACCTTTTTTTTTTCTTTTAATAGTATTTTCAAGTTTTACTATATCTTTTTATTATTAAATTGTTATGTGAAAGTACGGTGTTAGTGCACTTCACTTGATCCGCGCTATTTTTTAATCGTATTTCCAAGTTTAATTAAAGTTTTATGATGTTTTTTTTTTTATTATTCAATTGTAAGATTAAAGTATAGAATATGTACAAAACACCCTCTCCTCCACATGTTAAGAATGGCTTTTTAAATAATAATGTTAATATTTCAGCACGGATCAATTGCACTAGTACCGAAAGTAGTTACATAATTCTCCCCTCCCCATGTTAAGAATAGCTTTCTAAATACGAATGTTATTTCAGCATGGTACAGTGGTACACTGGTACAGTAAATGCATAAATACCAGAAAAAATTATACTTTGCGATATTACATTTTCAAAGTCACGTAGAGGCGAGAAACATGATGATGATGATAACAAAAATAATAAGACATCGTTAAAACAAACACACATACACACACACACAAACAAACAAACAAACCCAGTTCGGTCCACTTGTAGTTTCCGTTGTACACCTCCCCCTACACACACACACACACACACACACACACACACACTCCGACTGGAAATCCAAAGAACACTCTGACCCCTATTTCTTCTTCTTTTCCGTAGTAGTCACCCATCCGAACTCTCCAAATTTTTTATTCACAAAATAAACGAAAAAATTAGGTACTTGTTAAGAATACGGACCGTGCTTAAATAATAGCGTTATTATTTAGAAAGCCATATGGTGGGAGGGTGGGGCTGTATTTTCACATAACAACTTGATAAACAAAAGATATCGCAGAATTTGAATTCAACTTGAAAATCATATCAAAAAAAATAATACAGTCCCTATTTTGCAGGGGTACCAAAAATTGTTTACTTTGTTGTGATAGAAATTTCGTTATACCTTCATAAAAACAAGAAACAGAACAGTTATTTTAATTTAACATTTAAATTCTTTTCCGATTCCCAAATTTTAGTATAAATAATTTGAATTATTTCGTCTTATGAAGGATCAACTATCTGTTACATACCCGGCGTTGCCCGGGTGGAGGGTTTAAAGAAGAAAAAATAAATAAAAACATTGGGTTCTTATGCAATAATGCACTTGTGTTACTGTGTATTTTTAAAACCCGTATTTTCAAATTAAATTCGAGTTTTATATCTTTTCTTTATTATTAAATTGTTAGGAGAAAGTACAGAATAGTTACAAAACTCCCTCCCCTCCCAATATTAAGAATGGCTTTATATAATGTTATTATTTTAGCACGGTAACCATAAGTACCAAATATTGTTACGTTTACGATTAGAATTTAAAAAAAAAAAATTAAGGTACTTCTACATTTTATCGCCGAAACTGGAGATGCCATTTTATTTCGCGCATCGCATCTGCTGTTAAAATTCAAGGGAGAAATCATTATTTTAAACTATGGCCGAAGCATGAAATAAATAACAAAAAAATTAAACTGCAGAACGATTGCTTCCGGAAAGAATAAATTAACCTAAAAGATTTCATTTAAATGAAATCTTTCCCGTTTTCATTAATTAAATCGAAACATTTCCAATTAAACAATTATGGATATATGTTCTCTTTCACTTTCTTTATTTACTTTTTTTTCATAGTCTTTTCCGGAATTTATCTCGTAATTTTTTTGTTATTTATTTCTAACTTCGGCCATAGTTTAAAATACTGATTTCTCCCTCTGATTCTAATCGACAGGTGCTCGAATTAAAATGGCGTCTCCAGTTTCGGCGATAAACTGTAGAAGCACCAAAATAAATTTTAATTTTCTCTTATTCTATTTTTGATTTTGATAATAAATAATTAAATACGTATTGAATTATTTCTTCACTAAAGTTACGTATAGATTTAAAAAAAAAAAAAAACAGGCGCAAAATTTTGTCCGATCGTTTTATTACTAGAAGTCGAAGTTTTGAGATTTGAATGGTTACAGTTTGTTTAAGTCTCTAAAATAAAGTTCGTTTTTTTTTATTTTTAAAATTTATCATTAATATTTTATTCTCGCAAGCAATATATTTTAAAACTTTAGTGGCAAAAACGCAAATTAACTTATTTGAGCGATTGCTCAATGCTCCGTGACACTTCATATGATATAGACGGTGGCAACCGATTTGGCGTCCCTGACAAAAAACGTTCCACAATTTCTTGTGTCAGATCACGTATAAGTTTTATTATTTATTTATTTATTTATTTATTTATTTTTATTTATTTATTTCGGGTAAATATGTTCATTTAGATATTTTTTTTTTTTTTAGATATATTGATTTACCGACACATTTTGCAGTTTCAAAAATATGATTTTTAAAAATTTTTATGGCAACTTTCTGTCTAATGACAACAGCATATTCTTTTCATTGTTTTGACTGTTGAGTATATATCCAACACAGTTAATCAACCGAGAACCACATCACTCTATATAAAAGCATATAAAATATCAAGGGATACACACTCGAGAGTCAAAACAATGAAAAGAATATGCTGTTGTCATAGCTATACTAATGAGACAATGGCCTTTTGCATCTAGTCTGGTGCACCACAGCATCTGCTGTGGCTATAAAATCCAAGCTGGAGTTTCCTCTCTGGATGCAGGCTTGGGCAGGTGATAAGGAAACCTAGGTTTGCCCAGTTACCAGGGTCCTCCTCTTGGCATTGCAGACAAACTGATGGAAAGGCAAGCTAATATGGTTAGAGCCACCACGGCTACAGGAAATATAGCAGTGCTTCACTATCTACCTATTGGAACTTCGAACCGGATATTTTGTCAGGGTTTACTTCCTTAGCCTTTGCTTTTACCAAGGCATCCAGAATTTATACAAAAATAATGGGGATCCTCATTGTAGTTACAGTTGTATTAAAATGAAAACAAAATCCTTAAGTGATTCGTCTTAAAAAGAATCGGGCGAAAGAAACGCGAATTCCGTAATGATGAAAATTTGAAAATATTTCCAATTTTTGCCGAAAATAACAGAGATCTTTATTGTAGTTATGGTTATATCAAAATCCTGAAATATTTAAATGCCAAAAAAAAAACAACAAAAATAACAAAGAGTAGTTGCTTTGTTTTTGATATTTACAACATCATGACATAACTATCATAAAAAAGAAATACAACTACTTTTCGGATTTAAGTAAACATGCTCAAATTATTTTTTCTTTTTAAAGTTAATGAGTTCTTATTCTTCTGATGAGTCAGAGCAGAGAATATTAAAAAATTGACGTAATAATTATGATTGTTTCTATGCTACGAAACAGGTGCTGTTAAGAATTGAATATTTTAATATGCTGAAAGAAATAAGTGGTAAGATAGACATCTAAATTCTTGGAATTTGGAATATAGACTTTGTCATTTATTTGTATATGCTCTGTAGTTATATTTAACATATATCGAGCTTCATGAATAAAAGAATTGGTATGTCCTCATAAATACACACACGCATATATATATATATATATATATATATATATATATATACAGGGTGTCCACAAAGTCTGGCTGCATAATCTACATGGTGTCCACAAAGTCTGGCTGCATAATCTACACGGTGCCCACAAAGTCTGGCCGCATAATCTACACGGTGCCCACAAAGTCTGGCCGCATAATCTACACGGTGCCCACAAAGTCTGGCCGCATAATCTACACGGTGCCCACAAAGTCTGGCCGCATAATCTACACGGTGCCCACAAAGTCTGGCCGCATAATCTACACGGTGCCCACAAAGTCTGGCCGCATAATCTACACGGTGCCCACAAAGTCTGGCCGCATAATCTACACGGTGCCCACAAAGTCTGGCTGCATAATGTAGCCAGACTTTGTAGACACCCTGTATATATATATATATATAATTTATAGTATTCCGAATTTTACTGGGTTTATATAATTGAAAATTCAGTAATCGTTCATATACCAATAACTTTTAAGCCCAAAAGAGATGACTTAAACTGTAAGCTACAAAATTATCATATTTCATAATTGAGCAGTCATATATTGTTTTAAAAAAAAAACAAGACATCAAGGAATGAATTGATAGCAACCAATAGTGTATTTCACTTGTTTCAAGACTATTCAGACAAATTCAAACATGTCATTTGAAACTTTTAACAAAAACAGCCTTTTGTCAGGCTTATTGAATAAAAAAAACTCTTTAACAATAAAACATTAGGAAAACATTTTCCTTATAAGGAAAAGAAAACAAGTGAAAATATTTTACCTATATCTCATCCGTCATATGTATGTATAGTACGAGTATGTAAAGAAAGAAAGCTAAAATGGAAAGTTATTTCTTTCTGATGGATTGGCTAGAGATTTTGTTTTCAATTTAATGTTTCCATTAAGTTTGTCTAAGAATGCAGTTAAGTTGATGATTCGATTGCAAGTCTAAGTTGTGTCCAATACTGACATAAATTCTACAAGAATTGCAAAAGAGATTACACAATTTCCAAAAAAAACCCTCGCCTTTATTGACAATTTATTTTTCCCCTCTCTTACTGCGATTATTATATCTACCTTAACGGCTCTTCCTTATTCTGTCTTCCTCTTATACATGGAGTGTTGGTCTCTCTTCTCTTTCCTAAATTGATAATCTTTGCAGCTCTCTTGCGCCCCCCCTATAATAATAATTCTGATTTAACAACTTTCTCATCCACTCTCCTTCCCTATTTCCTCAATACAAAGAGAATTACAACTTAATTATTTTTTCTTTTTCAAATGAGAGTAAATTCCAAATCTATACCCTTCCTCTCTTTTTCGACCCCTTCTCAAATCATAGAGGTATCTTCGCTTTCAGAATCCTTAAAATACCTTTCTACAACTGATTAATCACACTGTCCATTGAACTTGATGACCCCTGCTACAATCTCGCCTGTTATTGGAGCACACTTATATATTGCGTTTTCCAATCTGACAATATTGTTGCATGTCAGAATATATCAACAAGGTCTGTTGATTCTGCCCAGGATCCATAATATTGCCACATTTATGGTTTCACTTATTTTAAAGCGTTTTTTTTTATTTTAAAACTGTAGAAGTGTCAAGTGTTAAGTTAGAACAAGAAAAAAATAGCTGACATGAGACGGTCATCTGAGGTGCTCAATAATTGCTGAAAAATTAAACAAAATCTTTTGTCGCATTCGACTATTCATAATGAGTGAGATTATATTTTTGTTTTGGGATCCATTGAGATGAGTAAATTGTATATTTATTAATTTGCAGACTGTTATCCTCATCTTCATAGTTGTTGTTTCACTATGTTTTGACCAACTTATCCTCTGGCCTTCTTCAGGGGATCAACTGTGACAGGATAGGAATACTGAGTCTTGTAATTGTATCCCCAGTAATTAATACCTTCGTAGCACAGTGGATATGCGTTGAGTCTTTACGGTTTTCTGGTGAGCATTATCTGAAGATAGTGGTTTTAATCGTACCCAAAGCAGGTCAGAGGATTAGTTGGCGAAAACATGGCGAGGAACAACTATGGAAGGCAGTAATTACTAGAGATACAGTTACAAAACTTGGCATTCCTATCCCTTCATGGTTAATCACCTGACGAAGGCTAGAGGATTACTTGGCCGAAACAACAGCTATGAAGCTGAGAATAATAGTCCGCAAATAAATAAAAAGTGGGAAAACTGGTATAAGAAATGAGTGGAAGAAGAGTCGGAGGAAGAGGGTGATAAAACTTATGTTGGAAGATTATTTGGAAAATTATTTGGAAAATTATTTGGAAGATTATTTGGAAGATTATTTGGAAAATTATTTGGAAGATTATTTGGAAAATTATTTGGAAGATTATTTGGAAGATTATTTGGAAGATTATTTGGAAGATTATTTGGAAAATTATTTGGAAAATTATTTGCAAGATTATTTATAACTTGTACAGTAAAAGCAAAAACAATCATTTTTTTTTTTTTTTTTTTTTTTTTTTGATAAAGGTAATGACAAACCAAACAAAGGCAATCATTGCATTCAATCAAATATATATGATTCCAAATACAACAAAGAAATACTTAGTCGGTTTCTTGTGTGATTTCCAAAAAAACGGTTGTTCTGGAATGTGTTTTCCTTGTTTAAGAAAGTTAGTTTAGCAGAGGTGAGGTGCTCTTTAAAAAAAAAAAAAAACTTCCTTCAATATTTGAGTTTTTTTGTGTGTTTTTTTTTACAAGTTGGTCACCACTTATCAAGGCCCGGAAGCCACTCGGGGATAAGGGTTATTGCGTGTACAGTACGTTAGTGTTGAGATCTGATAAAGTGTCTTACTTAAGGGGGAGGTTCATCAAGAATTTGTTTATGTTGGACTTGAAGACATCCAGGTTGTAGTCAGGTGGGAAACAGGCAAACAGAACAGTTCCACAGGTGTGCACTTCTAAGAAAGAAGCTTTGTTCATGGAATCTACGTCTTGGTTTTGGCACAGATAAAGAGTGGGAAAATTTTTTTACAGTAGTTTCAGCTAGACGGGTGTTATTCGTGAAAGATTAGCGAGGGGGGGCAGAGATTGGATCTCAGACAAGCACTTGCCATGGAAGTAACAATAAAACAAAGACAGGCTCGCAACGTCTCTCCTGTGGGAAAGGGGTTGCAGGGAAGAGAAAAGGACATCCCCCACGAAGCCATAAACCTATTTTGTACTCTGTCAAGACAGGATAGGCTGTTTTTAGCAGCTTCTGCCCAGATGTAGCAGCAGTACTCCATCCTTGGACATACTTGGCTTTTATATAGATAGAGAATTGCATCAGCAGTGAGATATCTTCTGGAGCGGTAGCAGGATCCTACCATTTTTCCAGCGACCTTGGCAACAGAATTGATGTACGTGTTCCATTTCAGGTCAGGAGTAAAGGTCAAGCCCAGAAGCTTATCAAAACATGGAGCTTCCCCTAGACGAGAGCCATCCATTTAAATTGATGCCAGATGGGGATCAGAGCGTTGATGATGTAAAGATAGGAGCTAGGTTTTAGATGCATTAAAAGTAAGCAGCCACCTCTTCCTTCACTGTACCACGTGCTCGAGATCAGAGGAGAGAGAATCAGAGAACATTTACAGCCTTTGATGTGTTGCCATAGATGGTTGTGTCATCTGCATAGATGTCAATGAATGATTTAAGTATGTGCTTTGGGAGATCATTGATATAGATCAGGAAGAGAGTTGGGCCCAGGATGGACCCCTGAGGAACTCCAGCATTAATACTGAGGGCCTCTGATTTCTGCCCATCAATCACTACTCTTCTGAGCCTATCAGAGAGAAATGATTTAATGATTATGAAAATATTTCCAGTTATACCATAGCTGGAAATCTTGTGAAGTAGGCCCTTATTGCCATACCTTATGGAAGGCTTTTGATATGTCAAGAGCAATTGCCCTAGAGAAGAAGCTTTTGTCAAGAGATTCACTAATCCTATGAGATATAACTGTTAGCACATCTGCTGTAGATCTGGCAGAACAGAAACCATATTGCATATCACTAAGAAGGTTATTTCTGCTGAGGTGGTTGACTACTTCTCTATTTAATATGGATTCCAGCAACTTACTCATGACACACAGGAGACTTATTGGTCTGTACTGAGAGGGAGATGACTTATCACCTTAATTCTTAAATACAGGACATACTGGTGAGGTTTTCCAGGTTGTTGGAAAGCACTTCTCCTTAAGGCAACGCTTAAACAGTTTTGTAAGTATGGGGGAAAGTTCTGGTTGAAGCTTTTTCAGCACTATAGTTGGAATGCCGTCAGGGTGTGAAAGTTTATATAGAATCTCTCCTCTTAAATAAGGTGTGAAAAAAGCAACATAACTTATAATAAACTCACTTATGCAAATTACCAAACATCTTATTCAAAATATTTTATAAGAAATGGGATTCTTGCTAAATTTATTGCAAGTTAAGACTAATTGTAACAATTAAAATTGATTTTTTTTTTCTCAAATATAAATATAAAAAAAATCATGTAAATTGATCAAGTAGTTTTATTTTTATAAAGAAAATCAGTTTTAATCAATTAATGTGTGGATATTACAAAATATCTCACATGTTAAAGAATGGGTATCTAAAATCTTGCAAGTTTGAAGTATATGGAGTTATCTCCCTTGTCTTGCAAAAGTGATATTGAAATTGTTGATTAGCCATAAAATTTGATTTACTTTTTTAAAAGTAAAACTACTTGATTGAGTGATTTTTAATTCATGATGTTTTCTTTCTGTCACGCGTGTGTACACCATAAAGATTTTTTTTTTTATTTTTGGGTTTTTTTTTTCATATGAGACGGGGTGATTATGGACTTGCACCATTTTTTTTTTTTTTACTTTTAGAAGAAATAATTTCAAATTTAACTTAACCCTTTATGACCTGAATTATGATGTTGATGATTAAATAAATATTTATTGTTAATTTTAGTTTAAACTGTAATGATACTATGATTGTCTCCAAACTGGATAAATTATGAAGTTCAATAGTAAAAGTTCCACTGAGAATTTTTGTATTTCATAAACTTACCTTGATTATTATCCATAGTGGTTGAAAAATTGTGTTTATGATAACAAATGAAATCCTCCACTCTCTGAGACAGATGGTGGCATACTGAATATAAGCAATGGGCAGTTGCAATCTGGAGGTATCTTGCATCGACACAGATACTGAACTAATACGTACAAGGCGTGTTTGAATCTATTTCCACTTTATTTAAGCCTTTATATTCATTTATTTACGAATGAATGAATTAGTTCAACTGGGTCATAAAGGGTTAACACTGAAGTACTAATTTACACATTAAATTACTTCACTAACATTTCATCAGGTGTCATCATGAGTTTTTTTTACCAAATAAGCAGGATTAAAAATAAGTGGGATTAACAAATATATTTTCATTCATTATTCATCCTATTAATTATGAAAACAACAAATAAAAACCATCAAGTGTGTCTTACTAAACAAAATATTGAGCTGAATACAGTATGTAATCAATGAAATAGATTTGAACTCCAAATTTCTTTTGCAAATGAGAGTGATAAATTTACATGACTGGCTAGTTAGAATTAAATATCGATTTGGCAGATGTAATCGGGTAGATAAATATATAGTGTATGCTATATACTATATAAGTATATAGATAAATATATAGTTTTTGCTCTATCTATTATATAAATTTCAAACGTCAGTTTGTATGTTTGTATGTCCATTAAAAACTCTCCTCACCTGCATTGGATCGGGTACCATCTCGAACATATAATAAGTGAAAATTAGGAAAAAAAAACAAATGACACAAGGACAGAAACAGATTAATTACTTTCTTTGGACGAGTTACAGTGTTAATTCCTGTAGTTTAAAAAAAAAAAAGTACCAAATCGTTCCCTAAACAATTAACATAATTTTAACATCAATTACCTTATAAGATATAAGCAGATTAATTACTTCCCTTAGACTGAGTTGCAGAATTATTTCCATTTAGATTAGAAAACTTGGATAAAACTACAGAATTACTTACTTAGATTAGAAGATATAAATTAGAAAAAGTTAAAATTAAATAAAGATAGCAGAATTACCTTCCCTGAACAATTAACGTAATTTTTAAAATAAAAAAAAATAGCATTTCAAAAGAAAACATAACAACCAACTTAACTGAAATTAACCTAAAACTTTCCACCTCTTGAGGATGGAAGTTATTCCCAAAAATATTTGAGGAATATACCATCTAAAGTCGAGAATATACCATTTATAATCAGGTAAATAAATATTTATTGAAAACTATTGACTGATCATTATTTGTTTATAATGAATGAATAATTCCTGCATTAACAAGCCTTCAAACACACCTTTTCTCCGATAAATCAAGTGAACTATGACATATTTCTTATATAATTTTTACTTTATACTATACTAGCATTGGTACCCGGCGCTGTCCAGGTGTCGAGAGGTGGTATAGTAAGGCTCATGAGCAACCAATCCCCTAAAAAAAATAAATACCTGTGCAAAAAAAAAAATTATCCGTAGTAGCCAGGCTCGAACCTGTAATCAAAAGAGGAAAAGGAGGTGAAAAAAAGCAAACACGTTAGTTGTCTCATCCACAGCACATTTGTGATGTCCCGGACTTCAAAATAATGTCTTTAAGCATACGTTGAGACCGCTAGGCATGAATGACTTGCAAAAGTGTTGATGAAAAAAGTGACCAGTTACGATCGAAGAATAAATGTTTTTGGCCAAGTTTTTGGATATTTGTCGGCTGAGAGATGAATCTTTCTAACGATACAAATTTTGTCAGTGTTTGTTGTGTGTTTCGAAAGTTTTTGCTACACACTGACACATTTTACCTTTTATATCATAGAAGAAGATAAGTATATAGATAAATATAGTTTTTACTATAAAAGTATATAGTTTTTACTATAAAAGTATATAAATGAATATAGTTTTTTCTATAAAAGTATATAGATGAATATAGTTTTTAATATAAAAGTATATAAATGATTATAGTTTTTACTATAAAAGTATATAGATGAATATAGTTTTTACTATAAAAGTATATAGATGAATATAGTTTTTACTATAAAAGTATATAGATGAATATAGTTTTTACTATAAAAGTATATAGATGAATATAGTTTTTACTATAAAAGTATATAGATGAATATAGTTTTTACTATAAAAGTATATAGATGAATATAGTTTTTACTATAAAAGTATATAAATGAATTGTTTTTACTATAAAAGTATATAGATGAATGTAGATTTTACTTATAATAGAAAAAAATAAATATATACATAAATATAAATTCTTTACTTTATACTATACTAGCGGGGGTATCCGGCGTTGCCCAGATGGAGCAGGAAAATGCAATCGGGCAGAAAAAGAAGCAGTCTAAAACAAAATGAAAATAATTCAAACAATTTTTTAAAGTAGAATTTGTTTTAAGGGAAATAACCGATGAAAAAAATGAAAGAAAAAAAAAATTATATTACATAACCCAAATGTTAAAACTTTCTTTTAAAACTTCTAATAAAAAAATTGAAATAAGGAAATTGTTTTTAAAATTATAAAACAAGTTTGTTTTTTGTTTTTTAAAAAAAAGAACAGTTATATAAAACTAGAATTTGTTTTAAGCGAAATGACTGTTATAAAAATGATTAGTAAAAAGGAAAAAATCACATTATGTAACCCACGAAATAAGAAAAATATTATGGCAAATAAAAATCTTTTAATCCTGATAAAATGTTAAAACTTTCTTTTAAAACCTGTGATTTGAAAAATCGAAATAAGGAAATTGTTATTTTTAAATTACAAAACAACGCGTTTAAAAAAAAAAAAGAAGATCACCATTACGTGTTCTCGAATGTGAAAACTTAAGCTTACGACGCAACCTACTAATCTACTGCCCCACGAGGCTGAGAGCGAAATAACATTGGAAATTCTGTTATTTAAACAAATTAAAAAAAATAATGTTTGACAGTGCATGTGCAGTTTTTGAAAGACACGGTTTTTCCAACCCTTCTTTGGTTTAAACATTAAATTTTTATGCAAAATAATTGACCGTTTTTTTTCTAATTCTCACATTATTCGACCGAGACATCACTCTTTCAGATTGTACTACTCTCAACTTGGTCCAACGCGTGTGTCAAAAGTTTTTAACAGACATACATAAACACAGTTGAGATTTATATAATAGACTGTGGGGGGGGGGTACCTGGTGTTGCCCAGAGGTTTGTAGGTGTGTGTGTTTTTGGGTAAATGAAAACAAAAATCGTTGGTTGTTTAAAGAAAAAAACGAAGCCTTGACGCGCAGTTGGAAAATAATAAAGTGTGAAAAAAAAAAACGTGTGACTTGGCAGGTGCCCATTTTTGATGAATTAATGACGTCAACTTTGAGTGCGGGACAGTGTTTTATTTACCACGAGTCTGTTTGGTTCTTTTTTTTTTATACGAATCGAAAATTGTTGAATATTTATCTTTTGAAAGTCGGGCAAATTAAATAGACAGGCGAGCCCGGTTGTTAACTCGTAGATGTTATCATTTAGGCGTGATATAAAAAGTTTTAAGAAGTTGTAAGGCGACCGATCGGTTCTTGGAAAAAAAAGCCTTTCTTGTACATACACGAAAACGCACACATACAAACATTTGCGCTTTTATATTTATAGACTAGCGGGGGGTACCCGGCGTTCCCGGGTGTTTGGAGGTGTGTGTGCTCTTAAATCAAAAAACAAAAGTTTTGGTAGGTAGTTAGGATCGAACCCGAAGCCCTGAGGCAAAGTTGGAAAAAAAAACACGAGACATTAACCACTTTGCCAGCAAGAAAAATGAAGTGAAAGACGTTTGAATTTATTTAAGTAGGATTGACAGGTGCCCGCTTAATGGGGTCAGTAGAAGTCGTGGAGTTAAGATTTACGACGACGTAAACAATGGCTATTCAGCAGTTAACATTTTCTGTGGGACAGTTTTTAAAGAGGCAAAAACCCAAATTTGGGGAGGAAAAGGACACAAAAAGCCCAGCGAAAAAAAAACCTTTCTTGGACATACACAAACGCTCGCAGCCATTTTGTCTTTTATATATAGAGATATATATATAGAAGATAAGTATATAGATAAATATATAGTTTTTACTATATCGAATATATAAAACGTTATATGTCCGTCCATCTGTCTGCCGTCTCCATATTTTCAAACTCTATCTCTTCCGTAACTAAAAGTCGCAGAGCGGCGCTAGTAACCTCAAATGATTATATTTTTTATGGACCATTTTTTTTATGGGTCTTTAGCCGGTTAAAATAGTTTTTAAGGGTTCAAAATTGAAAAAATCGTTCAGCCGGTTAAAATAGTTTTTAAGGGGGCAAAATAGTCAAAATTGAAAAAAATGGTTCATTCATCTTAGTTTATTTTTAATTTTTAATCAGTTCATGTGCGGGTCACTTTTATATGAAAAGGCTCATTACAGTGGTAACATCACCAGCTTTGAATGCTGCAGTTTTGCTTTTGGTTTCGATTCTAGCTGATGGCATCCAAATAATTTTTTTTTTACTTTTGAAATCACGACTCTTTAATAATTAATATGTACAAAATGTGGACAAATTAAAATATCATACTTAAGCATATTTTATAAGCGAGCAAAGCCCCCCCCCCCTTCCCCGCTAGTGCTATATAATTATATGGATGAATATGGTTTTTACCATATGCTATACTAGCAGTTCAACCCGGCTTTGCTTGGGCCCTATGTCCTGTTCATAACTTTATGTGCTTGACTCATGTCCAGGTAACCTACATTTAAAATTTCAAGTGCTTAGACCCAAAATTGGCAGAGGAGTCTGCAAAGGTCAACTCTTTCAACTTTGACCTCTTGACAGCCAAAATTTCACTCCAAAACTGATCAAAAAGCTTGCTGCCTGTTTGAATACCCTTTTATGTAAAATTTTAAATGTGTAGACACAAAATTGGCTGAATAGTTTGCTAGAGACCGCAAACGTCAAATCTTTTAAACTTTAACCTCTTGGCAGCCAAATTTTCAGCAAAAAACTGATTAAAAAGCTTGCCATGTGTCTGAATACATTTTATTTAAAATTTCAAATGTTTAGGTAAAAAATTTGCTGAGTAATTTGGTTTGCAGAGGTCAAATCTTTTAAAACTTTGACCCCAATTTTGACCCCTTAACATTTATTGTTTTGGGCTCAAATCAAATTAAAATGTTTGATCCATGTCCAAGTAACCTACATGTAAAATTTCAAGTGTTTAGACCCAAAATTGGCGGAGGAGTTTGGTAGAGTTTTCAATGGTCAAATCGTTGAACTTTGATCCCTTGACAGCCAGATTTCTATCCGAAAACCGATGAAAAATATTTTCCCAAATCTCCATACCCCTTATGTAAAATCTTGAGTTTGTAGACTGCAAATTGACAGAGTAGTTTAGTAGGAAAATGTACACTTCACTTTTATAGATGTATAGATAAGTATATAGTTTTACTATTTTTTTTTTATAAGTAAAAAAGAATATGCTAACAAATAAAAATTAACTTTACTTCATCCCAGGCAACACTGGGTGGGTACAACCCGTAATAAAATATTTTTTAATGTTAAAAACAAAACATTTTTATCAGCAAACCAGAGGAGTATTAGCAAAACAAAAAGAAAAATGAGTAAAGTCTTCCCTTTTATTAACGGCTACACTAAACTGTCATGAAGGATTCAACTGTTTCTGCAGTATTACTCCACTTATCCTTGATCCTCACTTTATAATGCTGAGTGTTTAACAAAGAAGCATCAAGTATCATTTTTTAAGTCTTAACTAAGGATTGAACCCTGGTCTTCTGGCCTATCAGTAAACACCCATAAAGAGTTTATTAGTAGAGTAGATATTTCTGTTGTTTTTTGTTGTTGTTTTTGTAATTTTAATTATTGTTGCATTTTTTTTTCTATTTAATTTTAATATTTCTTTTTTTTTCTATTTAATTTTAATATTTCTTTTTTTTTCTATTTAATTTTAATATTTCTTTTTTTCTATTTAATTTTAATATTTCTTTTTTTTCTATTTAATTTTAATATTTCTTTTTTTCTATTTAATTTTAATATTTCTTTTTTTTTCTATTTAATTTTAATATTTCTTTTTTTTCTATTTAATTTTAATATTTCTTTTTTTTCTATTTAATTTTAATATTTTTTTTTCTATTTAATTTTAATATTTCTTTTTTTTTCTATTTAATTTTAATATTTCTTTTTTTTTCTATTTAATTTTAATATTTCTTTTTTTTTCTATTTAATTTTAATATTTCTTTTTTTTTATTTAATTTTAATATTTCCTTTTTTTTCTATTTAATTTTAATATTTCCTTTTTTTTCTATTTAATTTTAATATTTCCTTTTTTTTCTATTTAATTTTAATATTTCTTTTTTTTTCTATTTAATTTTAATATTTCTTTTTTTTTTCTATTTAATTTTAATATTTCTTTTTTTTTCTATTTAATTTTAATATTTCTTTTTTTTTCTATTTAATTTTTATATTTCTTTTTTTTCTATTTAATTTTAATATTTCTTTTTTTTTTCTATTTAATTTTAATATTTCTTTTTTTTCTATTTAATTTTAATATTTCTTTTTTTTTCTATTTAATTTTAATATTTCTTTTTTTTCTATTTAATTTTAATATTTCTTTTTTTTTCTATTTAATTTTAATATTTCTTTTTTTTTCTATTTAATTTTAATATTTCTTTTTTTTCTATTTAATTTTAATATTTCTTTTTTTTTCTATTTAATTTTAATATTTCTTCTTTTTTTCTATTTAATTTTAATATTTCTTTTTTTTTCTATTTAATTTTAATATTTCTTTTTTTTTCTATTTAATTTTAATATTTCTTTTTTTTCTATTTAATTTTAATATTTCTTTTTTTTTTTTATATTTAATTTTAATATTTCTTTTTTTTTTATATTTAATTTTAATATTTCTTTTTTTTTCTATTTAATTTTAATATTTCTTTTTTTTTTCTATTTAATTTTAATATTTCCTTTTTTTCTATTTAATTTTAATATTTCTTTTTTTTTCTATTTAATTTTAATATTTCCTTTTTTTTCTATTTAATTTTAATATTTCCTTTTTTTTCTATTTAATTTTAATATTTCTTTTTTTTTTATTTAATTTTAATATTTCCTTTTTTTTCTATTTAATTTTAATATTTCTTTTTTTTTTCTATTTAATTTTAATATTTCTTTTTTTCTATTTAATTTTAATATTTCTTTTTTTCTATTTAATTTTAATATTTTTTTTTCTATTTAATTTTAATATTTTTTTTTCTATTTAATTTTAATATTTCTTTTTTTTTCTATTTAATTTTAATATTTCTTTTTTTTTCTATTTAATTTTAATATTTCTTCTTTTTTTCTATTTAATTTTAATATTTCTTCTTTTTTCTATTTAATTTTAATATATCTTTTTTTTTCTGTTTAATTTTAATATTTCTTTTTTTTTCTATTTAATTTTAATATTTCTTTTTTTTTCTATTTAATTTTAATATTTCTTTTTTTTTCTATTTAATTTTAATATTTCTTTTTTTTTTCTATTTAATTTTAATATTTCTTTTTTTTTTCTATTTAATTTTAATATTTCTTTTTTTTTTCTATTTAATTTTAATATTTCTTCTTTTTTTCTATTTAATTTTAATATTTCTTTTTTTTTCTATTTAATTTTAATATTTCTTTTTTTTCTATTTAATTTTAATATTTCTTTTTTTTCTATTTAATTTTAATATTTTTTTTTCTATTTAATTTTAATATTTTTTTTTCTATTTAATTTTAATATTTCTTTTTTTTTCTATTTAATTTTAATATTTCTTTTTTTTTCTATTTAATTTTAATATTTCTTTTTTTTTCTATTTAATTTTAATATTTCTTTTTTTTTATTTAATTTTAATATTTCTTTTTTTTTATTTAATTTTAATATTTCTTTTTTTTTTATTTAATTTTAATATTTCCTTTTTTTTCTATTTAATTTTAATATTTCCTTTTTTTTCTATTTAATTTTAATATTTCTTTTTTTTTTCTATTTAATTTTAATATTTCTTTTTTTCTATTTAATTTTAATATTTTTTTTTCTATTTAATTTTAATATTTTTTTTTTCTATTTAATTTTAATATTTCTTTTTTTTTCTATTTAATTTTAATATTTTTTTTTCTATTTAATTTTAATATTTCTTCTTTTTTTCTATTTAATTTTAATATTTCTTCTTTTTTCTATTTAATTTTAATATCTTTTTTTTTCTGTTTAATTTTAATATTTCTTTTTTTTTCTATTTAATTTTAATATTTCTTTTTTTTTCTATTTAATTTTAATATTTCTTTTTTTTTCTATTTAATTTTAATATTTCTTTTTTTTTTCTATTTAATTTTAATATTTCTTTTTTTTTCTATTTAATTTTAATATTTCTTCTTTTTTTCTATTTAATTTTAATATTTTTTTTTCTATTTAATTTTAATATTTCTTTTTTTTTCTATTTAATTTTAATATTTCTGTTTTTTTTCTATTTAATTTTAATATTTCTTTTTTTTTTCTATTTAATTTTAATATTTCTTTTTTTTTCTATTTAATTTTAATATTTCTTTTTTTTTCTATTTAATTTTAATATTTCTTTTTTTTTCTATTTAATTTTAATATTTCTTTTTTTTTCTATTTAATTTTAATATTTCTTCTTTTTTTCTATTTAATTTTAATATTTCCATTTTTTTCTATTTAATTTTAATATTTCTTCTTTTTTCTATTTAATTTTAATATTTCTTTTTTTTCTATTTAATTTTAATATTTCTTTTTTTTCTATTTAATTTTAATATTTCTTTTTTTTCTATTTAATTTTAATATTTCTTTTTTTCTATTTAATTTTAATATTTCTTTTTTTCTATTTAATTTTAATATTTCTTTTTTTTCTATTTAATTTTAATATTTCTTTTTTTCTATTTAATTTTTATATTTCTTTTTTTTCTATTTAATTTTAATATTTCTTTTTTTTTCTATTTAATTTTTATATTTCTTTTTTTTTTCTATTTAATTTTTATATTTCTTCTTTTTTTCTATTTAATTTTAATATTTCTTTTTTTTCTATTTAATTTTAATATTTCTTTTTTTTTCTATTTAATTTTAATATTTCTTTTTTTTTTTATTTAATTTTAATATTTCTTTTTTTTTCTATTTAATTTTAATATTTCTTTTTTTTTCTATTTAATTTTTATATTTCTTTTTTGTTTTCTATTTAATTTTAATATTTCTTTTTTGTTTTCTATTTAATTTTAATATTTCTTCTTTTTTTCTATTTCAGATATATCCATCAAAGAATATGAATAAAATGTCAAGATTATTTCATGAAAATATTCATGCCTGAAATCACTCGAAAACGTCAACGAACAAGAAAATAAGAGACCGTTCCTTTTCCATCATTCGTCTCTGTGTCTCGAAGCATAAGTTTCCCTTCATTTACATACATCATTTAAGAACTTTTGTTAGTTGATTGAGTGTTGATCTCCCCCACCCTTACTGTTCGTACCTCTATAAAATTTTAAAAAAAAAAAGAAAGAGCTCACATTCAAACGTTCATGTTTTAGTTGTTTCAAATTGATCTCACATCAATTTAATGAAAATCACGATTTGTTTATTAATTCAGAACAACAATTTTTTTTACTGTGAAAATAATTTAGATATTTTTTAATTTTCATCATAAAAATACTCTCATTCACTGAAGCATCTAATTCAAAAAGGGAGATAACTTTATGGTAATTTTAAAAAGGGGCAGATAACTTATTAGAAATTATCAAATTTATGCTTACTATTTTATTATTTTGCTAATGTTTTTATTTTTTTAATTTTTGTATCGATGATGTCATCCTTATTAAATTTTGATATAATCTATTTTTAAATAACGTTGCTATACCCACCATTGTTTAAATTCTATCTTATTACTAGTGTATTAGAATTGGTATACTTTTTTGTATTTTAACAAATATTTTACACGTTTTTATGAATTGATCCAAAGAATTATAAACAGTTTGCCATATCTTTGTACTTGGCCTTCATTTAGGCACTTTCACTTTCTTGTAATTTTACCCTCTCCTCATCCTGACGCCAATCACCCAAACGTCCACTGTGACGTGTCTGAATGTACCCAATATGTACTCAAGCCAGACTCCCCAATATCCCCCCTCCATGGTGGGGGGAAATTCCGCAACGTACAATACGTGTGAAGCCAGTAGTGGTGAAAGTGGGAGCACTGGTGACAGTGACTCGAATCAAAACGGCCCCAATGCTACAAACACCAACCTGTCTCCGATGAATACGAGACTACTGTTTACTCCGTACGTCAGCTTCCGTGAGTTGTATAACGCAAAGAAGCCGTATCAGTGCGACGTATGCCGTAAACGGTTCAAGTTAAAGGTCTATCTGAAGAAGCATGAAATGGCCCCCGAACTCGGCAAACATTTCTCGTGTGTGTTTTGCAGTAAGGCCTTTCCCGAACGGGACAAGCTGCGGGTGCACGAACGGATTCACACAGGGGAAAAACCCTTTGAGTGCCACGTGTGTCCGATGGCCTTTGCACGGAAGGACAAACTGAAAAACCATGCCAGAAGCCATACTGGTGAAAAGCCCTTTGTCTGCGGCATATGCCTAAAATCATTTGCCCGCAATGATAAGCTTGTCATGCACCAACGTACACACTCTGGCGAGCGTCCCTTTGAGTGCAATGTCTGTGCAAAAGCCTTCTCTCGAAGGGACCACTTAAAAAAACATATGCGTGTTCACAATTCGGATGGAGAGCCGAACCATCGTTCGCATGTGCCAAACAAAAACCCAAATAACCTCATTCTCTCCAATTACCAATGCAGCAACAACAACAATAACAACGATTTCAAAACTGAATACGTGCCACGGATGCCTCATATACCAAAGCCCGAGCCGGGTTGCTATCTCACCCCGGCTCACGATCTACTTAAAGCGATCTCCGCCGGTACAACAATGGTGACCATGCAGAATCAACCGGCAGCAAATTCTTCTTCGGTTGCCTCTCAACAGGCTGTCATCACAAGCTCAAATAGTGTAACTCCTCTACGGCAACCACATCTGTCCAATGCCCACATGCCTACGCTGTTAGATAGTTCACAGCAAAGGCCAACCAATCATGGCCAGCAGCAGCAGCAGCAGCAGCAACCACAGCAGCAGCAGCAACACACACCTACCTCAATGTCAATTAGTGATGCCAACACACAGATACTTTCTCAGCCTAACCAGAGCTGGAAACGAAATCCGATTTCATCAAACTGGACAACTGGATGGGCAAATCCATTGAGTGTCCCTACATATCCAGTCCAACGGAAGCCAGAGAATCAACAACCTTTGCATAATATCCAAACATTGATGCAATAGACAAAAATTACAGACACATGCAATATATATATATATATATATATATATATATACATATATATATATACATATATATATATACATATATATATATACATATATATATATACATATATATATATATATATATATATATATATATATATATATAATGTAAACTATTTGGACAAATGTTCATTAAATATACCTCTGCTTTGCTTACATTTACTTCAAATTTTTTAAAGTCATTTATTTTGATATAAAATTTTAAAATAATACAAAAAAAAAAAAAAACATTTTTAACCATGAAATGCAAAATAAAAACAAAAGTAAGAAAGAACACAAAACAATTTGGAATTTATTAAAAAAAGAAATTCTCCAAATGTTAAGATTTCTGGTTTTAACCATTCTTTATTTTTATGCTAACTTCTAGCATAACTCAAATAATTGATAGCAGTTTTGGCATTCATTATTTCATCGTTTTTGTAAAGAGTAACCCCCCACACACACACACACACACCTTTCCCAATGACCAAGATGCCAGAACGTTAAATATCTAAGTCAGTATCAGTGGATTTATAAGTGGAACAGGTGTCTGGCTTCATCAAAAGTTTTCCTCCTGACCTGGAGACAATCACTGTTCTTCAGATTTACATTAATGGAATCATTAGTGGGTGGAGATAACCAAGTCAAACAATCAGAAACTGAACGGCACTCGTTTGATATGCTGCTTGAATCCAAGTTGATGATAGCTAATACCATCAAGGAAGTATTTTTTTTTCTTTCAAAGTGAGTCACTATAGAAAATGTGTAGACAACCTACGATCCAACAGTGCTAAGGAAAGTGAAATTGCGCCGAATTGTTGTTGGGTTTTAACACGTGTTGACTATGGTTAGATCATTTTATGCTGAAATTGTATACGTGTTTGTAGGCGATTGGTTTGTAGATTCATTTGAATCTGAAGCAATTTTTGTTACATCGATCACTTCCACTTCCCAAATGTCGAATCTTGTTGTTCTGAATTTTTGAGATGAGGATTGATTATACCAAATTATTGAGATTCTTTGAACTACTGTTCTCATCTTGAGTGTTATTTTCACAACGTTTCAGTCAATGTAACCTCTAGCCTTCTTCAGGTGTATCTTGTTGAACTCTAGGATTCTTATGTTGAACTCTGGGAAAATGGTAAACTTTATTGTCAGTGAAAGAAGATCGCAAATGATTTCGGAAATGCAGCATCGATTGATAACAGAACGATTGGTAATGAGTTGCATAGATGCATGATTTTAAATCGGTTACACCACTGCAAACGTCTTTTCTTTTTTTTTTTTGTGCATATAAATCTTTCAAGGCTATCGGATGTTTTTTTTTTTCCTTAGGATTGAAAAAATTTCTGGAACTTTTACAAGAATTCATAGAACCTTATTTATAGAAAAAATAAGTTCTTTTTTTAACCAAAAATCAAAATTTTGGATACCATCCAGTTCATCTCGTACATAAACAAAACAAAGATGTGCCTATGATGAAAAAAAAAATTTGTGGCAAAAATTATGGAAGTGAAAGTATCGTTGTTTCGAAATGTTTCTGTTCTGATCCACCATCCCTATAACAAGATAAGAAATCTAACATTTTGAGTCGCTAACTGCAAGTTTTACAATCGGTTAACAAATATCTTTTTAGCCGCTAACATGTCACCGTTACTATTCCTAAAAACTTTCAGAGGATTAAGTACAAATTCTTTTTTTTTTTTTTTTTTTAACCCCATATTGAAATAAAATATCATTCATCAAAATTTGCATTTGTCTTTTTTATGTAAAATTGTTTGTCTCTCCATTTAAAAGGAATTTCCAATGATTGACCAAATTATTAATTAGCTTATTATGGTTCTAAGAAATGCAACAACTAATTGATAAATTGTTTTTGGTTACACAATTAAAATACATTAATTTGCATAGGGATGAATCAGTTGTGTTAAAAAGAATGAATTTGGGAGGAAAGGCGCTCAAGTGTTTGGCAGCAAACGGAACACACTGAATTTAAGGAGTCATGAAGTTAGTGAACGTGCTATCAACGTCTTTTTTTATATATTGTATTGATCGAACTATTGTTCTCATCTTAAGTGTTATTTGTGCAACGTTTCGGTCGGTTTGGCTTTCGACTGTCTTCAGGCATGTTGGTTGTTATTTGGAAAAGAAAGGAGAAAAGTTACTGGCTCCGTAGATATATTTTTCTTCTTTTCTTTTTATAATTGGTGAGAGTTCTATCAACGTCTTTTTTTATTTTATTTTAGATTACAATCTGTTACAGAAATGTGAATTTGATGTGGCTGAGATAAGTCAGATTTGGTTCTTCTTCGTTATTGTACTGAAATTCAAAATTTGAATTTCAAGTGAAACCTATGCTATCTACTGAATTGTCATGTCACATCCAAAAATTATGAAAAACAATAAGTTAGAAAATTATTAATGAAAACAGTTTTCAGAAAATATTTACTTTCCTTTTTGTTACAATTTGAATTCTTAGGTTTCTTTTTTTGCAAAACTCAATTTTTCGCTATTTGTCTTCGAAAACTATTTTTGTTGATAATTTTGTACTTCATCGTTTTTAGTAATTTTTGGATATGTTCGTTACTGTGATATGCCAATTCAGTAGATACCATTTGTTTCACTTGAAATTAAATTTTTTAATTTTGCTACAATAACGAAGAAAACCTTTGGATTTTTTATAGTTGCAGTTGGCATGTTTTCAGAATTCTTTGTACAATTCAAAAGTCGGACTTAAAAAATTGTTCTCGTGTTTTGAAACCGATAAAATTATGATTCGTGTCAGACTTTTGAGAAATGTTGTCATCAAGTTTTATGGAAAATTTTAAATTATGATTCGAGTTGGACTTTTTCTTACTGCAGCTAATTGTTATTGTGACAATTATTGACGAATTATGATTTGGTATGTAAAACACAAAAAAAAACATCAAATTAATCTTGCAAAGCAATTTTTCCTGTTTTAAACTTAGAAAATTCACATTGCTTCCAGTAGGTAAATTGCACGATTGCATGACCTGTTATAAGGATGACCTTGGACAAGTTTAATATGATTGAACCAAAGTATTTTTAAACTAATTTCTTTGTTGCAACATTTTAAACTTTAGATGGATTAAATTTTTTAGCGCTTCTACAGAATTGGGACGAGATTTTGTAGGCGATAAATGGGGTTTTCAGATAAAAAAAAAAACAATGGTTCAAAAGGATTTTTTTGTCAATTCTAATAAGTTACAATGGTAGCTTTCAAATTAAGCAGTCGAAATTAACTGAATATTACTGAATTATTAAAAAACAACTTTGTGTTAGCAAGTGAAAAATTGCTGTCCTCTTGTTTAAATCAAAACAGAAAATTACCTCCCTTTTGAACTCTCCTGTCTCTTATGATCGTTTTCATCAAATTCTATTTCATATTTTCTTTAATAAATAATTTTCTACCTTATCGATTATCGTAATTTTATGATATAATCATCTTAAAAATACAAGGAATATGTAGATACCATTGTTTTCATGTGAAATTCAGTTTTACAATTTCCGAAATTTCGTCCCAATAGTGTAGAAGCAGCGATTTTTCTATAGTCACAACTGTATAAGCACACAGAAAAATGAGCTGATAAATCTGAAACAATGTGGAAATTATTTCGTCCGCCATGTTGAATCATGCTGACAATGTATGATGGAAACTGACTGATCGGATTCATCTGACGAGTTCCAGAAGAATTGATGATTTCAATATTGCTTGCAAGTATGGACTAAAGATAATTATGGAGGATTATTAAAACCATCTCTGAGCTATAAAAATAAAATGAAGTGCATGTGTAAGTACACGGTATTGTAACAAAATTCGACACTTGACAAACAGAAAAAGAACAGTTTATTTAGCAAATAAGTTAACTTAAAAACAAATAGCAAATAAGTTACTGCATTACACTGAAACGGCCGTGAGCAGAGAAGACCATCTCAGAACGTGCGCAAAAGCAGTCATACATTTTGGCACTCATGTCCTTGTCTATAGTGACGAATACCTCCATGATGGCAGCCTTCAAAGAATTGACCAAATTGTGGGCTTGCTTATTGACCTTACCCTTGGTCATATCGTAAAAGAAATAGGTAAGGTGGTTGCAGTGGGGTGAGGAAGGTAGTCAAAGGTTTTGCGACCAGTGGTATAGAACATTGTTAAGCAGCAATTCCCGAGTCATCTAAGTCTTGGTAGAAGTCATCTAAGTCTTGCTAGTGGAGATCTCATCCATCCAGAGGTTCAGCTTGCTCCTCAGCAGCACCTGGTATTTTGCCCATATGTATTTGGAGTATTGCATTTTGCTGCAGCACCCTGTATAGACAGTAATAAACAAAATAAAGCAGGAAGAATTAACACAGTCATGTTTTATATATATATATTTAAAAATTTTTTTTTTTTTTTTTTTTTTTTTGCGTTTATCATGGGGCATTCCAAAAGTAATGCCTCCTATTTTTTATTCCACCAAAATGAATCAGAGGGGATTAGAAATTTCATTGTTATGATAACTGAACTTACACATTCATGACTTTTAATTTCCATCTCTCTGTTGCAGATATTGCCAGTGTGAGACTCTAAGAAAGCAACCCCTGTTATGGGCATGTGTCAGAAGCAGAGATATGTCATTGAGTTCCACCATGCAGAAAAAATTGAACCAATCCACATTTACTTACACCTGTTGAATGTTTACGAAAATGATGCAGTTGATGTTTGTACAGTTAGGAGATGAGTTTGTCGATTTCAGGGTGGCAACAAATGTGAGTGACAAAGTGCACTCTGGACGCCCATGCACAGCCACTCCCTCGTCACTGGCAAAAGTACATTGAGAGTGGTGGTGATTATGTAGAAAAATAAATTCTGGAATACAAAAGGTCCCCCATTCTAATGATGCCACTTTCGTTTTCATAGCTCTTCAATTTTTTTTATTTTTTAACTAAAAAATAGGATGCATTACTTTTGAAAAGACTCTCATGTTTGAAGAGAGTCAGATTAAATATACAGAAAGTTAGAAGTGGTGGGAGAGAAGCCAGCATGTTCGTGTTAGATCACTGAAGTTAAGCAACATCGAGCCTGGTTAGTACTAGATGGGTGACCATTAGCAAATATCAGGTGCTGTAGGTGAGAGGATGTCGACGCCTTAACAAAAACTGCAAAAACATAACATCGTCTTCCCTGACTGGGATATACATGCAACTGGAGACCACTTTTAAATTTAATATTTCCTTGACGTTTCCTCCTTCAGAGGAAGCCAGTTCAACCTGTCCAGACCGTGTGTAAAAAATGATTGGTAGAAGATTAATTGGTGAGTGTGCAGCATATGGTTGGGTGAAAAAAAGGAAGGAGGGATGTTATAGTTGGGGAAGAGGAAGGGAAAAAGAGGAAGAAGAAAAAGACAGCAAACAAGAAGAAGGCATAATTGGGAGGAATAGAAATCAATGGGTCTGGGCATAAGGGAAGGAGAGGGGATTTTTCAGAAAGTAAATGAAGCGTGATTCTGTTATTTTTTACACATATTTAATTTAGATGGATTAAATTTTTTAGCGCTTCTACAGAATTGGGACAGAAGATTTTGTAGTCGATAAATGGGGTTTTCAGATAAAATAAAACAATGGTTTAAATGGATTTTTTGTTAATTCTAATAAGTTACAATGGTTTGTATCTGTTTCAAAACACAACAGCAATTTTTTAGGTCAGACTTTTGAACTGTACAAAGAATTCTGAAAAACATGCCAACGCCAACTATAAAAAATCCGAGGATTTTCTTTATTGTAGCAAAATTTAAAAATTAACACAGTTCTATATCATTTGTTTCTATCACCTTACTAGCAGGCCACCTGGCATTGCCCAGTAGTAAAATATGCATAAATTAATTAATACAGAAACTGAGACATGTGCATGCGAGTATTGTTTTTTCTAAACAGTTCACTTTTTGGAAGTAAAAAAAAATACTCGAGCTGAGATCAAAGCCAAAACCTAAAGACAGGGAGTTAAGTACGATTACCCATTGGGCTAGCTTGCCATGATCTTTAAAAAGTGTTTTGAAACCTACTTATTCTTAACATAAGGAATCTGCACGGCTGTGGAACTCTGTTCCGTCTGCCTGCTTCCCACCTGACTACAACTTGGATGTCTTCAAGTCCAACGTTAACAAATTCCTAATGAACTGCCCCCTTAAGTAAACACTTCATCAAATCTCCACATTAACGTAATGTACTTGCATAACCCTTATCCCTGAGTGGCTTCTGGGCCTTGATAAGTGGTGACCACTGTGTAAAAAAAAAAAAAAAAAATCTGTCATATGAACGATTCACGCATGCACAGTTGTGAAACAGTTGACAGACAGATAAAAATCCAATGACGCCCGCATACTAAGTTTTCAATTTTAACACCTTAGCAGCCCTTTTTTCTGACTGAAAAATTAAAGAGTTTTCCACATGTCTGAATACCCTATATACCAAATTTCAAGTCTGTAGATCAAAAATTTGTTGAGTACATAGATTAAGGAGTGTCCTCTCTCTCACACACACACACACACACACACACACATTATCACTTTTATAAATAGATTTCTATTTCTAACACTATCAGTAATTTCCCCCACTCTTTATCTGTGCCTAAACCTAAACGTAGATTCCATGAACAAAGCTTCTTTCTTAGAACTGCACGCCTGTGGAATTGTCTTCCGTTTTCCTGCTTTCCAGCTGACTACAATATGGTTGTGTTCAAGTCTAAAGTAAATAAGTTCTTGATGAGCCGTTCCATATAAGTTATTAAATTTACCAAATTTTCATTACTAATGATTACTATATTGACCAATTTCTACTGTACACTCTTTAACCCTTATCCTTGAGTGGCCTCTGGGCCTTGATAATGTGGTGATGCCTTTGTAAAAAAAAAAAAAAAAAAAAAAATTTCTACCGACACATTTTATTGGATATTTATACTTTTTGAAACAAATCTTCACAAAACCAATTTTATTCCCCCCCCCCGCAAAAAAGAAAGAAAAATGATTAAAATATGAATTAAATTCATACAAATTCTTCCATTTTCCATCATTTTATTTTTGTATTTTTTTCTGTTTCATGTGTGAAAAATTTGTGTTATTTCTTTTCTTAGTATTTGTCAATTTTGTTTCAAAATATGTCATATGCATGAATTTGAGATAAAGACAAACATTGGAAGAAAAATGGGTGCTTATTAAGCTAGAATCAACAAATTGATTGTTTATTTTAATTTTTTTTTTTTTTTACATAGACATCCACTTATCAAGGCCAAGAGGCCACTCGAGGATAAGGGTTAAAGAGTGTACAGTAGTAATTGGACAATATAGTAATCATTAGTAAATAGAAATTCGGTAAATTTGTTAACAAGTGGAACGGCTAATCAAGAACTTGTTTACGTTAGACTTGAAAACAACCCTATTGTAGTCAGCTGGAAAGCAGGAAAACGGAAGACAATTCCACAGGCGTGCAGTTCTGAGAAAGAAGCTTTGTTCATGGAATCTACGTTTAGGTTAAGGCACAGATAAAGAGTTGGCGGAGGGAATTATTAATAGTATTTTCAGTGTTTCTTGTGAAAATTTGGCGAAGGGGGACCATAGACTGAAGCTCAGTTGAACACTTTCCATGAAAATAACGATAAAGCAGAGACAAACTCGCAACATCTCTTCTGTGAGACAGAGGTTGCAGCGAAGAGGAAAGGACATCTCCTACGAGGCTACGAAGTCTATTTTGAACTCTATCAAGACAGGACAAGTCCTTTCTAGCAGCTCCTTCCCAGATGTGGCAACAGTATCCCATCCTTAGACGTACCTGGCTCTTAGAAAATAGAAAATTGCATCAGCAGTGAGATATCTTCTGGATCGATAGAAGGATCCCACCATTTTTCCAGCGGCCTTGGCAACAGATTTGATGTACGTATTCCATTTAAGATCAGGAGTAAAGGTCAAGCCCAGAAGTTTGTCAAAACTTGAGGCCTCCTCAAGACGAGAACCATTCATTTAAGTAAAAACAATGTTGCATATTTAGTTATGTCGAAAATAGTAATATTTTTGGACAATATGAACTGGAACAAATACATAGAAGACATTGCAAAGGCTGCTGCAAAGGTGGGGGTCCCTCTATCGAGCTAGAAAACTACTCAAATCTGTGAGTATCCTGTACCTCTACAAGGTCACCATTCGCCCATGCATGAAGTATTGTTGCAACATCTGGGCTGGTGCATCTACCACTAGTCTCTCCCTTTTAGATAGGGTCCAAAAAAGAGTTGTCAATCTAATCGGTCCCACTTTATCAACTAAGCTCCAGCCCCTGTCTCATCACCGCAATGTTGCATCACTGTGCCTGTTTTACAAATATTTTAATGGAACGTGTTCTGATGAACTTGTTTCACTTGTACCCCCTCAACATACATATCCCCAACAAACCCGCTCAACAACAAAATCACACCCCTTCACTGTTGATGTCCCTAAATGCCAGAAAGCTTTCTATTCTAATAGTTTCTTCCCTTGAACAGCTAGACTTTGGAATTCCCTTCCTGCTACCTACTTTTCTGGCTGTACTGATATGCAGAAGTTTAAATGTAACATAAACAAATATCTTGTTAATCTTTCCTAGACATGGCCTCCAAATAGTAGCCCCTTACGTCCAAGTGGCGATATGCTTTGTAAGGGGTGAACATGAGTAAAAAAAAAAAAAAAAATGGTCCATAGAAAATTCAATCATTTGAGGCCCCTAGCGCTGATCTGCAACTTTTAATTTCGGAGGAGATAGAGTTTGAAATACGGAGACAGACAGACATATAGTCTTTATATATATATCTATAAATATAAAAGCGAAAATGTGTGTACGTATGTTCGCTTTTTGTATATGTCTGTAAAAGGCTTTTTTCCGAGAAATGGTCAGTCGCCTCACAACTTCTTAAAACTTTTTATATTACATATAAATCATAATATTTTTTATATCACATATAAATCATAACATCTACGAGTTAACAACGGAGGTCAGGTGACCTCCGTTGTTAACTCGTAGATATTATTTAATTTGCTCGAAGTTGAAAAGATAAATATTCAACATTTTTCGCTCGCCGCATGTGGCTTTTTCATATAATAAAAGTGATTCTAGCAGTATTTTTCCGGTCTCGATCGCCGGAAACGTCCGAAAGCAATCAGATTTGATCAATGTGGAAATATTGTCCTTATATCAGACAATTGCGATTCAATTTGGACAATCTACTTTTTATGGGGAGCAGGCCCCCCCCTCAACATCTTGGGAAAATAAAAATTAAAAAAGCGTTCACGCAGTAAATAAAATACTACCCCGCAGTCAAAGTTGACCTCATTAAGTCATTAAAACGTGCGCCTGCTAATTCAAAATAGTTAAATAAATTCAAACGTGTTTCCATTAGTATTTTGTGGTGGCCCAATGGTTAAGGTCGCATGTTTTTTTTTTCACACTTTAATTTCCAACTTTGCCTCAAGGGTTCGGGTTTAATCCTCATACTCACCTACCAAAACTTTTTTTTATTTTAAACCCGCCTGGAGTCTTGATTTACCCAAAACCACACACACCTCCAACACCCGGGCAACGCCAGGTACCCCCCCGCTAGTCTTCTATAAAATAAAAGGCAAATGCGCACGCACATTTTTTGTATGTCTCAAAAAGGCTTTTTATCGCTTAGAACTGTTTATATAACCCCTAGATAATGATATCTAGGATTTGGAAACGTGGGTCGCCTCTAGATTTATTTACGTCGATTTTTACAAAATTATTGCTATTTCAACCCGTCTTGTGTTCGTTCAGCTTTTTTGTATAAAACCGAAACTAATTCAAAGCTAAAGCAGGTTCCCGGCAATCGCACCGGGAAACGTCCAGAAGCAATCAGCTTTGATCAATGTGGGGCCAAACTCCTTATATCAGACAATTGCTATTCAATCTGGACAATGAGGCGCTGGTTTCCTCCTCCCCAACATCTTGGAGAAACAACCAGTCAAAGTTGGGTAAACAGACCCAAAAGCTGCCCCGCAGCAAAAGTTAACTCTGCGACTTCTATTTGCCCTCATTAATGAGGGCAAATAGAAGTCCAGGAGTTAACTTTTATTGCGGACATGTATCAATTCTGTTTTTACTTAAATAAATGAATTCAAACGTGTTTCAGCTACTCCTTGTTGCTGGCCGAGTGGGTAACGTGTTAGGTTTTTTGCACACTTTATCTAAAGGTTGTGAGTTCGAATCGTGGTGTGAGATGTCTTTTTTTGTTTTTCGATTTTTAAAGGTTTAATATTGAAACAGGGTTATTTAAGCCATTTTTCACGTTCTATGTTGTTTTGTTTTTTTAATTTTTTCACATTCTATGTTTTTTTGTTTGTTTTTTTTTCACGTTCTATGTTTTTTTGTTTTTTTTTTCAGATTTTAAAAGAAGTTTTAATGTTCGTTTTTCTGGAGGTTTTTTTTCCCATCACATTCGTGTTTTCTTTTTTTGTTTTTGTTTTTCCGATTTTAAGAAATTTATACATCATTCATTTGTCTTACGTTAGTTTTTTTGGGGGGATTTTTCTCGATTTTTTTAAGCTTTAACGTTTAACGCTAGTATATATATAAAAGGCAAATGCGGCACGTGCATTTTTGTATGTCTCGAAAAGGCTTTTTTCGCCGACGGTCCTGAGTGGGGGGTTATTATCACTTAGAAGTGTTTATATACCCGCTAGATAATAATATCAACAATTTGGGAATGCGCGTCGCATCTAGATTTATTTACGTCAACTTTTATGAGATTCGCACTATTTTGCTATTGCCTGTTTGTCCTGTTTTTCAGTATAAATTAGCGGGGGTACCCGGCGTTGCCCGGGTGTTTGGAGGTGTGTGTGTGGGGGGGGGTAAGAACTTCTTAAAACATCGGAAAAACCCAAACAAAAAAAACAGCCAACGAACGTAAAACTTCTTTTAAAAAAATCGGAAAAAACAAAACAAATAAAACAGCGAACAGACGAAAAACTGTTTTTAAAACAATCGGATAAACAAAAACCTAAAAAAGGAAAAAAACAAAAACAAAAAAAAGACAGCGAAAAGCGAAAGTAAATGGTATAAATAACATCGTTTCAATATCAAATATTTAAAAATCAAGAAAAAAGTATATCTGATAACTGGGATTGAACCTGAAATCTTTAGATAACGACGCTGTCACTTAACCCATCGTGCTATAGGCGCGTGGATGAAAGTAGGTCGGTTTTTATGACATTTAAACAAATTCAATGTACAACGTCTTTTGCGCGTATTGACGCATGCGTAAAGCCATCTTGTCATGAAGATACCATTTTTTTTCACCCCTCCCTGTAAAAAAGAGAGCCATTGAGGATGAAGAAATAAATGTTTTTGCCCAATTTTTCGATATTTGTCGGCCGGAGGTCCGAGTTTTAGAATGATACCTGTCTGGCGAAAATCCTTGGTCTCTGTCGAAAGTTTTTGCAAGACATACAAACACACACACACACACACTCACATACATTTTGCCTTTTCTATATATAGACTAGCGAGGGGCACCCGGCGTTGCCCGGGTGTTTGTAGGTGTGTGTGGTGTTAAATAAAAAAGAAACGGGGGTGGGGGTTAGGATCGAAGCCGAAGCCCTGAGGCAAAGTTTGAAAATAAAATCGGCCAGCCAGAATGAAGCATTGTTATAAGCGAATAAGTGAAAGATGTTTGAAAGTTGTCGAGCGTTATGACGACGACGATGACGATGTAAGCATTGTTATAAGCGAAGTAAGAAAAGAAAACAATGTTTTAATTAAGCAGGGGGGGTAATCAAAACATCGGAAAAAAATTTAAAAAAAACTAACGTAAGGCAAACGAACGATGAAAACAGAAAAACGAACACGTGAAAATGGCTTAAATAAGCCTGTTTCAATATTAAAATTTAAAAAATCGGTAGGTACCCGGGTGGTTTGGGGTGTCGCTAAGAATAAGCGAAGTAAAAAAAAACAGGAAAACAAACGTTACGTGAAAAATGGCTTAAATAATACAGGGTTCAATATTTAAATTTAAAAAATCGAAAAAAAAAAACATCTCACACCACGATTCGAACCCAAAACGTTTAGATAATGAACCAAGGCCTTAACTACCTGAGCTAAAGCGAGATATATGAAATTTGTTCGGTTTTTCAACTATTTAAAGTAAATCAGGACACAACGTCATGACTCCCCCCCTGTCGAAAATTGTCGATTTCGGGGTGAGAAAGTTAACGTTTCTCTCTCTCTCTCTGTTTGCATCTCTCTCTCTCTCTCTCTGTTTGCATCTCTCTCTCTCTCTCTCTCTCTCTCTCTCTCTCTCACACACACTTCATCTTCCTTACTCTAAAGAGTGTTACTAAAAAAGAAATTGGCGTCTGGGTTTGTTTTTTTGTAAAAACTTTGATCGTTAATATTTTTTGTAAGCGTATTTTTTTTTTTACTTCACATTTTTAGCTTGTTATTTTTCGTTTAACTATCGTATCTAACTATTTTTAACGTGCTAATAACTTTGGTAACGTTGTCATAGCGTAGAAGTTCATAGTTTAGCTTGTGTGAGGGTTAAATTTTTTTTTACCGATAACAACAATGTTTTTTAAATTCAGACTGCCATTACAGCTTGCTGACGTCAAGATCACGTGACATGACTCAGCGGGTTTTAAATACAAGTTGACCCAAAATAAACGGCCACTTGTATACTTTATGTAGAAGAGTTGGCGCCCATATTTTTTGGGGCAGTTATAAAGCGATTTAAAAATATGTAATGTTTAACATTAAAATGTTACTTTTTTGGCCCCCCCCCTGCAGAAAATCGATCAGTTGACGCACTTCTGATGGTCCTTTTGGGCCAATTTTTCGATATTTGTCATCCGGAGGGTGAGGCTTTTATATGAGACCAAGTTTGTGAATTTTTGTTCCGTCGGTCAAAAGTTTTTAGCAGACACATTCCTGGTGAACCAAGTGCAAAAGAGATTCAGACAATTGCACTTAAGGGAACAGCGAGGATACTAAAAAGAGCTCTCGGTTGGTTTCAATAAAAAAGCGGGGCAATGTTGGCAGCTGGTTTGGCTGCCCCATACCCGGCATTACAATCTTCAAAGGAAGAAGAAAAAAAAAAAAAAAAAAATACATTTTCGCTTTTATATATATAGAAGATAAAGTGAGAGTAAATTCAAACGTTGCGTGTTCTTGGCATCGCGCCGGAACATCCGGAAAGCAATTAGCTTTTGATCAATACGGTGGAAACCTTATATCAGACAGTTTCTTTCATATGGACACCCCTATTTTTTTTTTATGTGAAAAATTGGCGAGGGGGGACGAGGGATTGGAGCTCAGATGAGCACTTGCCATGGAAATAACGATAAAATAAAGACAGGCTCGCAACGTCTCTTCTGTGGGAGAGAGGTTGTAAGGAAGAGAAAAGAGCATCCCCCACTAAACCACGAAGTCTATTTTGTACTCTGTCAAGGCAGGATAGGCTGTTTTTAGCAGCTCCTGGCCAGATGTGGCAGCAGTACTCCATCCTTGGACGTACTTGGCTTTTATACAGATAAAGAATTGCATTAGTAGTTAGATATCTTCTGGAGCGGTAGAAGGATCCCACCATTTTCCCAGCATCCCTGGCAACAGATTTGATGTACGTGTTCAATTTCAGATCAGGAGTAAAGGTCAAACCCAGAAGCTTGTCAAAACATGGAGCCTTCCCAAGACGAGAGCCATCCATTTCAATTGATGCCAGATGGGGATCAGAGCGTTGATGATGTAAAGATAGAAGCTTGGTTTTAGATGCATTAATATGATATTATACATATGTGTTGATGTCCACTATAAAACACTTTGTTGAGACGGCGACTCGTCGTAAGTTGCCAAGATGTTGCTTCACAAAGCTGGGAAAACTGAGCCATTGTCGGTCGATGGATTGTCTGAAAGTTTTCGAGCATTTTTTCAATTTTTATAATGTTGAAATAAGGACATCATGACAAAAGGATGGTTGTTGTCAATTTCCTGGATAACGACATCGTTTTAATCTCACGCATACGAGATATTCAAAGACCAGCTGAAGAAATCTCTAGATGAGGCCAATGTAGATCCAAACACTTTTGAACGTTCATCAAACGAATGAATGGAAGAACAAAGGCAAAGTGGGTACAAGCCAATTCGAAGGAAATAGAAGAGCCAAACTAATAACCAAATGACAACAAACAGCACTTAGAACCAACTAATCGAAACCACCCCACAATAAAATGTAGCTAATGCCTCTGATTATTCAGAGCCCAGATTGTTTTTTCCAGCCACAATATGGCTCACCATCCTGATAATGACTAAAATTCTTACGAAACTCATAAAGCTTTCTCTTCTGCTTCTTTTCTGTATTGGATTTGGGAACTATGATATTTGGACACATATGCATGCCGCCAACGACAGCGGAGTGAGTGTTTTAGTATGTGTGCAAATAAGTAAATATAGTGAGACAACTGATATATTTTGACTGGATAATTATTTTGTTCGGTACATACATCTTACATCTTTTTGACCGACTCCTGATATCTTCCCATCACTGGTTAACTTTTTGCTTATATTAGTTGAAAAAAATATTTGGATCCACTGCTACAAAAAAAAAAAAAGAAAAAAAAATGTAGATCACTAAATGTATTAAAAACAAAACAACACACGAGAAAGATGTAGTTTGCTTAAAGCATACCATACATTGTATTTGATATACTGAATACATGCATTTACATAATTCTATATTATTGATGGGGCAATTTGGTAGAGTGCAGGGATTGTTGTCGATTAGTTCTCTAGTTTTTGATAAGTGGTGTCTTAGTCTTGGTTCAGAGTGTGTGAGTTGAATGTTTAACAGTTGTACACGTTTCTTTTTATTTTACCCTGGAAAAAGAGATACTACCCTCGAAAATTAGGGGCATCAACATCTACCATCTTATATGACAAATTATGTTGGCAAATAAACATAATAGAATTGAAAATTATTGAAACTTTCTTCCAATATTGTCATTATTCTTTTATATACTAACTCGTTTCCTACAAACCGTATTGATACAGCCTTCAAACACAACTCCTTTCTTCAAACAACAAACGTTTCATTATTTATTCAAGAGGATAAAATTCATTCATGTAATTAAGTATTTGCATCGAAAGATCAGTTCCCTTACATTGTAGCATGGCTCCTGGCTTGAGATAATGTGTTTTCAGGACAGTAGCATCACTGAAAAATGCCAAGAACAACGCTAACAATTAATATAAATGTAACTGAATTGGCAAATAAAAAATATGGATAAAAGCTTGAAAGTTATGAATGGGGTCACCAGTTAGTAAGCGCTAATTTAACAAGATTTTAAGAATGAAAGCAAAAAAACAAACAAAAAAAACATGAGTAAATGAAGAAGATATTTTTATATATCAACAATTTTACAGAGATATAAAATATATTCTGAAAGTCCAAAGTTTATTGAAAAGGTTTTAAGTTCTTGAATAAGAAATATACAAAAGCACCAGAAAGTTTGTTTCAAAGTTTTATTGTGTACGTGTGTGTGTGTGTGTGTGTGTGTGCGTGTGAGTGAAAGAGAGAGAGAGTTTACATTCTTGGTGGCCGAGTTGTAACTGGAGAGAAAGCAATCATGCTTAAAGAAATTTTAGCCTACGACACTCCAATCAATGTTTCATGGATAAGCAGTTGTTGATGTTGTGAGTCGCTGCATACTACTTGTGTCACCCAAAACAAATCTAATTTCGCTGACCAGGTCACTGTTTTTATAAGGTTTGTTAATTTTATACAAGCTTATTAGATTCTGGATTTAAAACGATTTTATTGATTGAAAAATATTGAATTAACACTTTCCTGTGAAAACTCTAACTTGCTTTTGGAAGTGAAGACAAAAACGTATTCCAATGAAACAGAGAAAGAAAGAGGGTGACTATATAGACTAGTCATTTTTTGGCATTCGTTCAAATCGCATTTTAACATAAAAATCCGACACCTCACTGCCATTTTAAAGCAACTGATTTATTAGTGACACCCTCTTCTAGAAAAGAGAAAACTGAAAATTGAAAGAAGAGAAAAGTGTAAGTTGAATGATAAAAGAAACAAAAGGAGTAACTTACATCAGCTCTATTACTTTACTCTGCCTATATTAACAAATTCTTTTCCTCCTCTTTATTTTTCATGCAGAGTCAGTCAGCATCATCCTTTGAGTATAGTGCATTGTGTATGGTCATTAGTTTCCTGGTCTTCTGGTCGAGATATCTCAGTTCTTCTTTGGTCCAAACTATGAACGGTCCAGAGTACCTTATTATTAATTTATTGCGCATGTGCTTATTTCTTTTATTAAATTCTTGCTATATAATTAAGTTTCTAAGAGTTTTCTCGTTTTTCTTAGATATTTTTTTCCAATTTTCTTTTTCATTTCTGTTGATTTGATGGTATCTGCTTCCAGGGCTACCAAATATTTGTAGCTGTCATGTTCACTTAGTTTCTTTATCTCCCCTTATTTGGGTAGTTCCATATCTTCTGCCTCCACTCCGTTCTCCCCTTTCTTATCACTAGTTGTGTTTGTGTACACTTTTCCATTCATTATTTTTATTAAACAGAATTCTATAGGGATCGGTTCATATAGATCGGACCTGTCGATATTCTTCGATAAGAAGCGTGGTGGTCATTACCCATTCTTTCTTCCAAAGGAGGACGTACTGTCTGGGAGAGCCGCCGAGAACGGACAGCTGACATTAGAAGGAGGGGGAGGAGAAGCATTTCTCTCGCAAAATTGTTAAAATTTAGTTTACGATTACTTCCCTTTGTTACAAATTATCTCCCTTTAAATGTTTATTTCAAAACACGAGGCGATGTTCATTTCCCTAGGTAGGTAAACATTCTCGTTTCGTTTTTTTTTTATCTTTGAAATTATTGAATGAAGAAAAATCGTAAAAAAATAAATAATAAACACAATTCTTGAGATATTATACTAAATTTAAATGCAAAATATACATAAAAAGGGTAAATTAAAAAAAATATCTTTAAATTTAAATTTTGTCGTTTTCCTTATTAACAAATTTTGTATTATTCATGCCATACGAAAATTGATATTCTATCCTAGTTTGGTATTTTTTGTTTCATTTATTAGAATATTTAGCATTACTCGACTTTTTTTTTCAGTCGATTTTCTTTTAAAATTTTCTTTCCTTTTTTTTTTTTTTTTTTGAAAGAATAAAATTAAATGAATAAAGGTGCTTGTATAGATCAGGCCCCATGGCTGCTCAGATTGCTCGCCTAAAACATGATTCCTGAAACAAAACGAAAAAAAAAAAAAGTACTTATACACTTATGTTACCGCACTGAAATAATAATATTATTATTTAGAAATCTATTCTTAACATGAGGAGATAGTTTGTAACTATTCTGTACTTTCACCTAACAATTTAATTAGAATGAAAGCTATTATAAAACTCGGTGGTAAATGCACTTACTGATCCGTGCTATTTTTTGAATCGTATTTCCAAGTTTAATTATGATATGTTTTTTTATTCAATTGTAAGGTTAAAGTACAGAATAGGTACAAAACACCCTCCCCTCCCCACGTAAAGAATGGCTTTTTAAATAATAACGTTCAGCACGGACCAATAAGTGCATACTGCATGGCATGAGTACCTAAAACTCGAATTTAGCTTGAAAATACGATTTTAAAAAAATAGCACAGTAACATAAGCACAAAAAAAAAAAAAAAAAAAAAAAACACTTCCGGGTATATTTATATTGTTACATTATTATTTTGTTTTATTTTATTTGTTTATTTATTTATGACAATTTGTTGCTTTTTATCTAAATTATTTTTTTACAATTAGTGTCGTTTTTATTTTTCCAGCACACAAATCTTTTCTTTATTGTTTATATTGTGGGATTTTATCGTGATTTGTTATAGTTAACATGTTATTTTTACAAGCTAATGGGTAGAATTTGATCATTTAAGGGGGCGGATCAACAAGAACTTGTTTACATTGAACGTGAAAACGACTATGTTGTAGTTAGCTGGAAAGCAGGTTCACGGTATGGAGTTCCACAAGTAGGCAGTAGTACTAGGAAAGAAACTTTGTTCATGGAATTTGTGTTTGGATTTCTGCACAGATAGAGAATGAGAGGGGGAATTGTAGGGTTATGGTATAAAGATGGGGTCCGAAAATCCAGCCACGTTCTGAGTTCGAGTTACGTGGTGCTTGCTCTGTCACCGGTATCGAGGGAGAACTTAGTCCCTTTGAATAAAGTGCTGAGTTGTCAACTTCGAACAACAGAAAGACGGAAAAGGTGTGATATACAACAAATAAATGCTACCAAAGGCAAGATAAGTTAAAAAGAAAAGCAAGAAGCAGTTCAAAGAAGTTTTGAGCATTTATTACTATAGACAACAGATTTTTTTTTTTAATTTAAACAGTTTAAAGAATTATAATTTTTTGTGCTTATGCATTTTTGTTACCGCGCTATTTTTTAAATAGTATTTTCAAGTTTTACGATATCTTTTTTATTAAATTGTTAAGTGAAAGCAAAGAACAGTTAAAAAACACCCTCCTCACCCCATGTTAAGAATGGTTTTCTAAATAATAACGTTATTATTTCAGCACGGCAACAAAAGTGTATAAGTAGCATTCTTGGTATTATTTTACTTTAAGGCCCGCCTCACGATCGTATATAACAAAATATTTTTTTTGTAGATTTCGGTGTGCTAAAAACGAATCTGCAAATGTTTCCGTCGCAAAAAAAAAAAAATAGTTTTCATGATATAAAGAAATTACTTTTTCAAAAAGTGGGTGATCACTTTTCCATCTAAATTTAACTTAAAATGAACACCCACTTTCTGGCCACCTGAGAGAGGGGTATTTTTTGTATTTATTGGCTAAAAAGTTTTGTGTTATGAGCCTATCAGAGAGCCACCCCAATGCTACACTGTGATAAGGCAGTAGATAAGAGTAGTGGTTGATGGGCAAAAATCGGAAGCCCACAGTATTAATGCTTGTGTCCCTCAAGGGTCCATCCTGGGCCCAACTCTCTTCCTGATCTACATCAATGATCTCTCAAAACACATACTTAAATCATTCGTTGATATCTATACTGATGACACGACCATCTATGGCAACACATCAAAGGCCGTAAATGACAAAGTCCTTTCTGATTCTCTCCTCTGATCTTGAGCACGTGGTACAATGGGGGAAGAGGTGGCTGGTTACTTTTAATGCATCTAAAACCAAGCTTCTATCTTTACATCATCAATGCTCTGATCCCTATCTGGTATCAATTGAAATGGATGGCTCTCGTCTTGGGGAGGCTCCATGTTTTGACAAGCTTCTGGGTTTGACCTTTACTTCTGATCTGAAGTGGAACACGTACATCAAATCTGTTGCCAAGGTCGCTGGAAAAATGGTGTGATCCTTCTACCGCTCCAGTAGATATCTCACTGCTGACGCAGTTCTCTATCTATATAAAAGTCAAGTACGTCCAAGGATGGAGTAATGCTGCCATATCTGGGCAGGAGCTGCTAAAAACAGCCTATCCTGCCTTGACAGAATACAAAATAGACTTCGTAGCCTAGTGGGGGATGCCCTTTTCTCTACCCTGCAACCTCTCTCCCACAGAAGGGATGTTGCGAGTCTGTCGTTGTTTTATCATTATTTCCATGGGAAGTGCTCGTCTGAGCTCCAATCTCTGGTCTCCCTTTGCCAATCTTTCACGATAAACACCCATCTAGCTGACACCACTGTCAGTAATTTTCCCCACTCTTTATCTGTGCCTAAATCAAAATGTAGATTCCATGAACAAAGCTTCTTTCTTAGAAATGCACGCCTGTGGAACTCTCTTCCATTTGCCTGTTTCCCACCTGACTACAACTTGGATGTCTTCAAGTCCAACATAAACAAACTCCTGATAAACCGCCCCCTTAAGTAAGACACTTGATCAGATCTCCATTACCAACGATTACTGCGATATTGTCCCATTGATTACTGTACATGCAATAACCCTTATCCTCTAGTGGCCTCCGGGCCTTGATAAGAAGTGACTTCCATGTAAAAAAAAAAAAAAAAAGTATTGTCGAATAATTAAAATTGGATGAAAACAAGTAGTTTTCCAAATATTAAACCATGTAATTCTGTATGTTATCACGGGTGGCCATTTTGTACGTGCAAGTGCGCGTGACAGTTCAAAGAATTTACATTTTTTTTAAATTAGTAGTCCAAAGAATTTACACTTTTTATTTTTTTATTTTAAATTCAACAGTTCTAAAAAATTTATATTTTTAAATTCAAGAGTTCAAAATTATTCTAAGGTTTTCCCTCGACACAACTTACAGACCCACCCTTCTTCTAACCCAGAACAGGGCTGAATTTTCGGACCCCATCTTTATACCATGACCAATTGTAGACAAATGCTTGCTGTGAAAGTTTTGCAAAGGGAGGGGTATAGATTGAAGCTTAGCCAAGCACTTGCCATGAAAATAGCGATAGAACAGAGATAGATTCGCAATGTCTTTTCTGTGGGAAAGAGGTTGCAGAGACGAGAAAAGGCCATCCTGAACGAGAATCATCTTCTCCCTCCCCTTATGATTTTTATAGTATGTTTTAGTGTGTAATATAGTTTCCAGATTGGGGGTGTTTATTCTGAAAGCTGTTCTTAACATGGGAGGTTGGGAGTGATTATACTACCACGCGTTAGGTCGTAAAAAAATACCAACTGCAAAATATTGATTAAAATTATTAGGGGTGATTCTCATTCAGGTCCGCCGGACATCCCACTAGGTTCCTACTGAAAACCAAAAATGTGGTTCCTTTGCAGTAATGCACAATGCTGGACTAGCTAATTGTTGTTGCATCAAATAGCATTAAATTAACAAAGAACCAGCATGAAACCAGATTTGGGGCACGGAATGAATAAGCATTTTTAAAGGAAAACAAAAATCCTCTGTGTGGTCGATTTGTCAAAAGAGAAATAACAGGCGTAAAAAGGTTAAAAAGTGAAACAAATTGTTATTTATTTCTTAGACTTTTGGTGCAATTATATTATAGAAGTGAAATTTTTGATATTGAATTCCAAGTAAAACCAATGATCTTTATTTGTCATGTTACAGCAAAGGATAGTAATAATCCAAAAATTACAAAAAGTGTTAAGGTAGAAAAAAAAATTGTTAAAGAAGACATTTTTTTTAACAAAAATTAATGAAAATAAAAAGTTTGATTTAAAAAAAAAAAAAAAAAAAACACCTGGGAGTTCCAAGGGGAAGTATATGATGTGTAACTATTGCCAATTTTTAAATAAGTTGTCTGTTAAAAATCATAAGTATAAGCTAACTTATTTAAATAAGTTGTCTGTTAAAAATCATAAGTATAAGCTAACTATTGTTTTTTTTTAAATCGATTTTTTCGTTTTCTGAATTTCGTTATTATAGTTGCACCAGACACTTTTTTAAAAAATTTATTTCTGTTTGGCTTTTAATAAATGTGATTGAAAAAACACGCGTATCAAAAAAAGGAGCGTGTCATTTGATGTGCCTTTGGTCAGCTAGTTACATGTGACATAAATTTTCTGAGCAGAAAACAAGACTATAATTTGGGATCCCCTCTTCGTAGACTTGCACCAGAATCTGAATTCTGAATTGAAAGCCGTATTTAATTTCAGAAGAGTTTCCGGTGGGAATCTATTCTGTACAAGTGTTGGAGATGAAGAGTTTTCGGTGGGTAGCTGTTCTGTATAAGTCTCGGACTTTAAAATTGTGCAAGCAAAGAACAAAAATCTTTCTCATGTTGACACAGGAAAAATTATGTGCACGAATGCTAAAAGATTCGATATTTTTATGGAACAATTCTGATTGGTTACTGGCAGAACATGGCTCCATTTGATTGGTCAGTTCCTATCGCCAGTATCTATAAGTAGAATCTTACAAGTTTTTTTTTTTTTAATCATACCCTGTAATTATATCAAAAATACACTTTTTAAATATAAATGAGTAAATATGTTAGTGTAATTGGCAGATTTGCAAGATGGCGACATGATTGAATGGAAGAATGTGATTATCAAAAAAATTGAACCACTACTGAACGCAGAGCACAATTGTGATTTAAGAAATTTTATGGCGGCGATGAGTCTTGAAGATAATGAGTGTAGTGGTTGGTCATCGGATGTTGACAACAATCAATTAAGAGCCTTAATCGAAGCCAATCCATGCACAACTGTTCAAGAACTTCTGAATTAGACGTAATGTATACAATTTCCAACCGTTTGTAAGAGATTGGAAAGACAAAAAAAACAAATGGGTGCCTCATAAATTGAACACCAACCAAATGAAACGCTTTTATGAAGTGTCATTTTTTCGTCTTTTATGCAACAAAAATGACCCGTTCCTCGACTGGGTTGTGACTTGTGATGAAAAGTAAGTTCTTTATGACAACTGTCTATGCTCAGCTTGGTGGTTAGATGCTGACGAAGCTCTACAACACTTCATGAAGTCAGAGTTACACCAAAAGAAGGTGATGCTGACTGTTTGGTGGTCTGCGAGTGGTCTCATCCATTAGTTTTTTTAATGCAGGCAAAACCATTACGGTGGAGAAGTACTGTCAACAAATGGATGAAATTCATCAGAAACTTCGACAACAACATCCAGCATTAGTCAACAGAAGAGGCACAATTCTCCTCCATGACAATGCACAACTGCACGTTGCTAAATTGATCCTGCAGAAGTTGAATGAATTGGGCTACGAAACTCTGCTGCATCCGCCATACTCTCCAGACCTCTCCTCTACCAACTACCATTTTTTCAAGCATCTCAACAACTTTCTGTACGAGAAATGCTTCAGAAACCTAAGCGATATCGAAAACACCTTCAGTAACTTCATCGCCACCAGAACGCAAGATTTTTACGTTACTGGCATAAATACACTTGTTTTGTTGATTCTGATGGTGCTTATCAATAAATTTTTGTTTGAGCCGAGATATGTTCATCTGAATTGAAAAGTTAAAAACCGCCAGAACCTTCTTGTCAACCTGAGAGATAAATCAATAAAGAATTGACTTTGTAATAATAAATATAACATCTGCACAAATTAAAATTTATTAAGCGTATGGTCTCCCCCCCCTCCTGGTAGTAAATAAATAAAGCAATAATTTATATGAATAAAATAATTGCAACAATATAAATATATAAAAAAAAAAACTTTTTTCTTTCAGGAACTCAAGTTTAATTTTGTTTGGTCACTTTTTGCCTGTCATCATAAATCCTGCCTGGATTTTATAGAGCCAAATTTGGCACAGTCATGGATATGTTCTATATAAGCATTAAATATATAATTACATTTGTTTTAAAAAATGAAAATAATTTCTTCAAAATTACAGGGTAAAAGTGTTAACAACTAATAAAAGATGAAATCAAACAGAAATTATCACGCAATATCGTAGTAACCCATTTAACATTTCTACTGAATTATTTTTCAATATGACTGCCCTTGGCTGCAATTATTCGTTTGAGTATTCCCCTGAAGCTCTTTACTGCAGCACAGAGGGTTTCTTAAGGGAATTTTGGCCCATTCTCGCTTGAGGGACTTCTTCAGAGCTTTCGTATTATTATGAGCTGTAGCGCAGGTCTCCTTCTCTAAGATGGACTGAACGCAAAAGTCCAGAGGGTTTAAGTCTGCAGATTGAGGCCACACTTCTTTCCTCCAAAAAGCAGGAAAGTGTCTCTCACACCAATCCTGCATTTTGTTTGCAATGTGAGAGAGCACATTGTCTTGTTAAAATGTGAAAGGCCTATCCTTGAAATGCAGGAGTCAAAACATCCTTGATATACGAGTTTGTGTTAATTTTTACACCTTCTTTAAGAAAATGAGAGGTGATCTCCAACTCTCAGAGATGGTAGTCCAAACCATTACCAAGACAGGTTTTTGGCGTCGGAAAACAGATTTCACAGAATAGGGAATGCTATCTGCACTCTGTCAAAATTCTGTCGTTCTGTGAATAGAATTTGGCCTCGACAATGAACATTTTCTCATCAGAAAAGATGATTTCACCAGCATCCGTGTCATCCTTCATTTGATTCAAGAGAATCTTGGCTCTTTCCAACCTCTTTTGTTTCTGCAATATCATCAGTTGTTGTCTGCTCGTCCTCTTCAAGGAGGACAACTTAAGATCTTCTTTAACAATTGTTCTAACGATTTTTTCTCCAATTTCCAAGCTCCTAGCTATTTCGCTCATGCTTATCTTGAGGTTCGTCCTTATTTGCCCCCTAATGACCTTAATTTTCGATGATGTACAAGCGGTTTGGAGTCGTCCACATCTGGGTCGATCATCTATTGTCCCAAGTTGTTGTAGCGCTTTACTGCATCCCGAACTGTCAATTTTGGTGGTTTTAAGAGCTTCACAATCTCTGGGTTTGTCTTTCCCGCACAATGTAGCTGGATAATAGCCTCAGGTTGACTCATTTCTACAAAACAGAAATTAAATTTAGGAAAATTTGGAGCTGAAACATAAAAATATAAAAATATCTGCAAAGATAATGATTCAAAAGTAGACAAATTTAGAAAATAAATATCTTAATTTATTTTTTGAAAATTTGATTGAGGAATTTCTCTGCACCCTATATATTCTATACAAGAACTAAAATTATAATTACGTTTGTTTTGAAAAACTGAAAATAATTTCTTTAAATTAATGTTCTGTATAAATAATAAAATTATAATTTCATTTGTTTTGGAAAAAAAATCCAAAGAATTTCTTCAAAATAATTTTCTATAGAAGCACTAAAAATATGATTATATTTGTTTAAAAAAATCCAAAGAATTTCTTCAAAATAATTTTCTATAGAAGCACTAAAAATATAATTATATTTTTTTATAAAAATCCAAAGAATTTCTTCAAAATAATTTTCTATAGAAGCACTAAAAATATAATTATATTTTTTTATAAAAATCCAAAGAATTTCTTCAAAATAATTTTCTATAGAAGCACTAAAAATATAATTATATTTGTTTATAAAAATCCAAAGAATTTCTTCAAAATAATTTTCTATAGAAGCACTAAAAATATAATTATATTTGTTTATAAAAATGCAAAGAATTTCTTCAAAATAATTTTCTATAGAAGCACTAAAAATATAATTTTTATAAAAAGATATAATTTTTATAAAAATCAAAAGTATTTCTTCAAAATAATTTTTTAGATAAGCCTAACATTATAATTACATTTGTTTTGAAAAAAATAAAACGAATTTCATTCACTTCAGTTTAATTTTTCAGTGATAAAAACGGAAAAATATTTATTTAAAACAAACTGAAACGTTTTAATGTTACCATGTAGATCTTAGCAAAACAAAATCAATGAAACTAAATTTATTTTTGGTAGCATGATTTGCTGCCAAATTATGACTGTTCAAAGTTTGGAGGAAATAAGAAAATTGAAACTTTGACAACTGTCAGGTTGACGACAGTTAGGAGAGCAATTGGATGCTTAATGACAGTTGATATTTGGGGGACAGTTATAGATCACGGCTCGGAACAGATGAGGGAATTAATTGTTCAATTGACTGACACACGTTAGCATTTAGAAGATCGATGGTGTCACACATGCACCCATAGTTGAACGAATATGTAGAAAAAGCTTTGGAGTTGTGTTTCATTTTATTTTTATACCATGTGCACAATCTCAGCAAGAGATGATGATACAGTCAGAACCAGAATAAGAAAAGATGGAAGAAAAATTCACGGCACACAACGTTGATTCTCCACGTTTAGGCCAACTTATCCTCTGGCCTTATCTTATTTGAAGAAGGCCAGAGGATAAGTTTGTCAAAACATGGTGAAACAGCAACTATGAAGATGAGGATAACAGTTTGCACAAGAATGAATACACAAATTATGGAACCTCATCTGAAAGGAAAAAAATAAAATATAGTACCATTCAGTATAGACCTGATAATGGAAGACCAAATAAACACAAAATTGGATTTTTAGATCATAAAATCCAAACTTGATCACCTTTTGGGGCTCATGGCACAGTGGATAGAGGCGTTGAGTCTCTACAGTTCCAGGTGAACATTGTCTGAAGTTAACGGTTTCAATCCTACCCAAAGCAGGCCAGAGGATTAGTTGGCCAAAACATGGTGAGACAACAACTATGGAAGGCAGTAATTACTGAGGATACAGTTATGAGACTCAGCATTCCTATCCTGTTGCGGTTAGTCACCTGAAGAAGGCCAGAGGATGGGTTGGCCGAAACGTGGTGAAACAACAACAACTATGAAGATGAGAATAACAGTCCGCAAAAGAATGAATACACACACAATGTTGGGTTCGTCAAGTTGTTGAGTAGGGGACACATGGTCTCACACTGATGTTGAAGGACATCTCAGGACTGAAAGAGAAATTAACGTGACAAGGACAATATTTGATCTTGGGGAAAATAGTAATCAGCAAGGTTATAAATTTATGGAATGTCTTGGGACGGACAGATTATAATAATAATTATAATACCGGAGTGTTCCCGGAAAATCTGTTCTGTTACTTTTTTTTACTCATATCATGTTTAATGTTTGTGCAAAATTTCAAAAAATTCCAAGGCGTACTTATTGAGAAAAGTGTGGACGGACGAGGTTGAACTTACAGTCTACCCTCCTTTTGTTGGAGGAACCAATAAAATGAAATTTAAACTGTATATATACGACATTAATTCAGAGTTTTCCAATATTTCAGTTTATTCCGACCATATTGTGTAACAAAAAAGGGGTGGGGTCAGTAAAAACAAAGAAACTAATAGTGTGTGATTTACACTGTTATAAAGTGCACAGTAGTGATCCTGGTACAATCCTGGGCAACGTTGGGTCTTCCTGTTAGTAATTTAGGAATGTTTCATCATTAAATGACAAAAGATGTTAAACTCGTGTTAAGTAAAATTTTGACTCTGACTCTCCACCTTTTGCAATATAATGATGTTGATATGAGATGCATTTCTTGGTACTTCTGCAGTTTAAAGCCTGCTTTTCCATGAGTCTCGCTCTGGAATGCCCGGCAAACGCCGGAAACTGCTGGATTGTATCCAGTGACCAAAAAGAGACGTGAGTGAGCAGATGGTGAAAATTTAAAAAAAAAAAAAAAAAAAAAAAAAAGAAAAAGATTTTAAAAGGAAAAGGAAGGACAGAGCATCATTGTGCCAGCATAGTATAAACACCTCCAACCTCCCCATGATAAGAACGGCTTTCAGAATAAACACCTCCAACAACGAAAGCCGTTCTTAACATGGGGAGATAGTATTTATACTATGCTGGGGCAGGTCGTAAAAATATATCTAAATAACTTTCCATACACAAACAAAACAAAATATATTTGTTCACTAATTCAAAGAAACAAAAGTGTTATTACCCCCCGCCCCCCCCCCCCAAAAAAAAAACCCCAGAAAATAACACAGTTGTCAATAAAAAAATAAATAAAAACAGTAAAATTTATGAAATTATTACGGTAGTTTATTTGTTTTATTTTCTTTCTTTTTTGTTCACTTTTTTTATTTGCTTCTGTTTGCATGGTATAATCTAGCAGTTTCCGTCGTCTGCTGGGCGTTACCAAGTGAGATTCACAGAAAAACAGGCTTTAAACTGAAGAAGTAACCATTTCTTTGTATAGCAAAACGTCCTTCTGTTGCCACACTTTGCTGTGTTTTGATTGATTCCAGTTTCTTTTTTTCTTCTTTTGCAGTCACTTCTGCAACAAACATTGACGTCTGAACCGACGTGATTCAGGCTGTTCTGTTATGGCTCTAAAGTTTCTGGACTTCAACCACCTTCTCGCAACAAGCTCTTGATTCAGATATTAAATATCTAAACATACAGTTTCAATTTAAATAACTAAACTCAAATAGTTGAAACTAAATTCCAACCATATAAATAGGTTAGTAATTAAATTGTAAAGTGACTTTGCTTCCCCTTGTTGATTTATCCGGTAACATTTGTATGAATGTATACTTGTGTCCAGAAAGAGAACATGGAACATTCCAGTCTCTCCGATGTTTCCCAATCATCACAGAAACCACCCATCCGCCTCCAACTACGGAGGATGGTACATGAGAACCAAAAGCCTACCGTTCCGCAGAACATATATCGGAAACCCTTAAAATTTACAAAGCAAACAGAAACTTCTGGAATCGGCACAGATAGTCTGAAAAGTCAGCAATCGTCAGCATCTCCATTTTCGAACGATACGAGCAGCACTTCGAAATTGTATCTCTCACAATCGCTGCACAGGAAAACTAGTCATTCGTCGTCGGGTGTGTTGAAAAATTTGGACTGTAAGTTTTGCGGCAAACATTTTCATCATAGCTACACGCTTGTCCGACATCTTCGAACACATACTGGAGAGAAACCCTATCCCTGTGACGTGTGTGGGCGACCCTTCGCACGCTCAGACAAAGTTCAGCGACATAGGCGGACTCATACTGGAGAAAAACCGTTTGACTGTAAAATGTGCGACAAATCGTTTGCTCGCTCGGATAAACTTCTTCAACACCAACGGTCGCATCACAAGATTTTCTAGAAAAATCTTCAGTCAAAAAAAGTATGCATATTATTTGAATACATCGGATTACTGTTCTCATCTCGAGTGATTTTCACAACATTTCGGTCGATGTAACCTCCGACCTTCTTCAGGTGTATTTTGTTAAACTCAGGAATTTGGACAGAATTTCAAACAGAATCCTTTTTTATTTCACAGGGGTAGCATGCTCTTGTTCTGTCAGTCATGACTAGATAGAAGTTTTAAGTGGCGCAGTGGTTAGAGTACTGGGAAAAATCAATTGTAAAAGTGATATTCTCCTGAAGGTTGAGGGTTCATACATTTGCGAATTACTTAGGACCTCTATCCAGTCATGGCTGATGGAACAAGAGCATGCTACCCCCGTGAAGTAAATAAAGGGTTCCATTTAAAATTCCATCCAAATTCCTGAGTTCAATAGAAACCTTCCTGAGTTCAACAAGATACACCTGAAGAAAGTCGGAGGTTATATCGACCGAAACATTGTGAAAATGATACTCCAAGATGAGAACAGTAGTCGGATGAATCCAAATAATACAAACAACCAATCCTCATCTCAAAAATTCAGAAACGTCAAAAATATATGGCGACATTTATTTTTCAAAAAAAAAATTTTTTTGTACATTTTCATATTTTTTATTTTAGAATTATAAAAGATTGCATTTTGATTTTTTTTTACTATTTTTTATCTTACAATTGTTAAAGTTTACTTTATTTTTCAATTAAAAAATATTAATTTTGTTTGTGGTTCAATATTTTTTATTTCCGAATTTATGTGAGTTTTTTATTTGATAATTTTATTAAAATCTAATTAAATATTTCAAAATTAAAAAAATATTTAAATTATTGCTTTTTTTTTCAATAAATACCAATGGTCACATCACAAAATTTTCTAGAAAAATCTTTAGTCTAAAGGGGAAGAAAGTGGCAACATTTATTAAAAAACATTTTGTAAATTTTTTTTTTCAGTTTAGAATTATTTCATTTTTTAAAAATATTTTTTATTTTAAAATTGTTTAAGTTTATTTTATTTTGCAATTAAAAAAAAACAACAAAAATAAAATATCAATTTTGTTTGTGGTTCATTTTTTTTATTTTAGAATTTATGTGGATTTTTTTATTTTTAATTATATTAATATTTGTTTAAATATTTCAGAATTAAAAAATTATTTACGTTTTTTTTTTGTTGTTTTTTTTTAGGAATTATTTTCATCTCATACAAAAATTAAAGTTCATAAAAATGAATCTAATTTATTTTATTTTTGACAAAGAAAGAAATAAAGTTCAAAGAAGTAAAAAAAAAAAAAAAAAAAGTTTGTTTTGCAAAACTATTTTTGTTTAAATAGATATGATTATTTTTAAATATAATCAAGTTTTTATTTTGAAAAATTTATGACCAATTTAAAAAGATTTTTACAACACAAGTATACATTTTGGCTTGGAGCAAAGTGTAGAAACTTTTTCTGCTGCACTTAGACTATTCTGTTCTCAGTCAGTATAAAAGAGAAGGTCTTGACTGAAGCAATTTTAATTTTTGTACCAATTTTGTGTCCCTATTTTGGGGAGCTAGATTTTCATCACATTAAAAAAAAATGACTGTGTTTTACATAACCTTCATGGGGAAGCAAATAAGTTTGAATATTTCAGCAGGGCGACCAACGCACATTTTATGATATTGAGGCTGAAATTGAAACAAGAATTTGATAAAAAAAAATAGATTAAATAACACATTTTAATTCATAAATAAAATTCCCCAAAATTACCAGCAAGAATTGAACATTGCATAGATTTGCTAAGATAAAGCAGAAGTACAATTGAATTATGTGCCCCCCCCCTCCATCTAGATTGGGGGGAGGAGAGCACCAAACTACAATCTGTGTGCCGAACCAAATCCATACCAACATTTCATTCCAAAACTTATGAAAAAATGTGACGCAGTAGAAAAATAATTTACAAGTAAAAATAGAATTCATCGAATCAACAAGTTTTATTGTATGTTTTATTGTGGAAGAGTTGTGCAACCAATTCTGTATGAAAAACTGATTCATCTCTCTTGCTTTCCTGGAAATCTGTCATTGAAAAAATGGAACCACTACTGTTTATGACTTTTTGTGAAAATTAGGTCTAACAAATATACAGGATGATATTTTTTTTTTTTTGTGTCATTTTTTTAGAATTTATACTAATTTCGACATGACATGTAAGTACGTAAGATTGTTTTTACCTGAAATGTATTTGTTTGAAATTCCATCATACTGCACAAGCACCTTAAATAGAAATGAAGTAATGACATCAACGCATCAAATGAGATCGACAATTGAATATTTCAAAACAATCCTGTTAATTTATTGGTCCCCCGATAAAAGGACGGTGGACCTGTAAATTCACCCTTTACTATTTGTCTGTTTGTCCGTCCATTCGTTTGTCCACACTTTTTTCAATAACTACACCTTGGAATTTTTTGAAATTTTTTACAAAAATTAAACATGATATGAATAAAAAAAGTAACATAACGGATTTTCCGGGAAAACTCCGATTGCACCCCCCCTCCCGGGTGCTTTTCGATTTAAAATGGCTAAAATTGACACTTTTGTGCTTATCAGAAAAAAATTGATTCCTTGAATTTTTATAAAACTCTCTGAAAAGTTGTAACTAACTGATTTATTTTTTGTCTGTATTTCGCAATAACTCTTGGGTGTGCCTCAGGATCTCTTTTAGGGCTAATAAACACACTCCATTTTTGGGATTATTTTACCATATTTGTCCAAAATTTTCTGTGTATGTCTATTAAGCAGTTTTGCATGGTGCTGAACTCAAATTTAAATATGTAAAGGCCTTGGGGATTTTGGGGGCTAAATGAGAGGGGGGTAATGATGAACTTAGTCATTTCTTTTTTTGCATGGTACAGAACTCAAATTTACATATGTTAAGGCATAAAACTGCACCGTTTGTTCATTTTCACTAGAATTTGACGTCCCCTGGGGACTTTTGGGGCTAAATTGATGGGTGGTTGAGGGGGGCAAATGTTGAACTTAGTCATTTTTTTCATGCCTCGTTCAGGGGGGGGGGGGCATGCATGTTTCACTTATTTATTTAAATACACAAATTAATCATCTCAAAGGATTGCAATAAAATAAAATCCTGTTACTTCAATGCAGTTTCAATCCCAAACCAAGCATTAATGATATCTCAAAAGTCAAATGTGAGTTTCACAAATTTTTCTGTTTTTGGTTGATTTTTTTTTTTTTTTTTTGTAAGATTCTGATACATGCACATTAAATATGAAATCTGATTAAGCCCAACTCATCTGATCGAGGTTATAGAGGTTATTCTCAGGACGAATTGGTTACACTGGTTTAGTCATGTAGAAAGTTCATGCTCTTGAATAACCCACCATAGAAGCGAATGAATGTGTTCAATTGCGGGAAGGTTGACTGATCAAGGAAAACCTAGAAACAAGTGATTAGACAAGACCGCACTGGGTAGAATTTGGAGACAGCTAAACCATGAGAACTTGAAAGTGACCTTGCGTAACATCAGAACATCTGACTCCAAAACAAGGGAACAATGATGTTAAATGAATAGAAAAGATACAACTTTTTTTATTTTGCTAACTTGACTTCTTTTTTAGTAAATAAATATCTTGATGGTCTTTTTTTTTTTTTTTTTTTTTTTTTTTTTTTTGCGCATTTGCATCCCTGCTTCTGACGGACATCCATGACAGGGGTTGCTTAGAGTCACACACTGTCAATATGATGAAATTTTCAGGTCATGAATGTATGGGTTCAATCATCATAACAATGCAATTTCCAATCTACTCAGATCCATTCGGACGGAATAAAAAAATAGGCATTACTTATGATGTCAAGACATCACTCATTGAAACAATGTTATGGGATAACCATGCACAATGGATGATGTCATCAAGTTGATAAAGTTATCCATCCTTGCATTTTTTCTATTGTAATCCATGATCTTTTCAGCCTTCCAATAAATTCACTTGTTATTTGTTTAATTTCAATCTTATTTTTTTGCCCCCATAAACACATATGTAACAAAAATGTACGGCACTCATCTGCTTTCAATAAAATCCCCCCAATTATCTCCCTTTCATGCTTTCATTAGTGAATCAGTAGCAACAGTAGTCGCTGAAGCGACGTGGTGGCTATAGAAACCAGTAATAAAAAAAACGTCACCCACCTCCTTATATTTTTTTTACGATTTTGAACACCAGAAAATTCATCATGACTTTTGTTTTACTGAACAAAAATTGAAACTTTTTTTTTTTTTTTTCAAATAAAGCTGATAAGGTGATCTATAAACTGTAATAATTGTTTGAAAATTTGGTCAAAAATGAGTGAATGGTGAAGCTTTAAAGCAGTTCTAAATGACTAAAACTGCCACTTAACCATATATTCAAACACAGAGTTTGAATGATAAATGTTTCTTAGAAATATATTTAAAATATATCTAAGTTAATTTCAAAGGGAAGTAATCTCAATTGTAGAAACCAAGTTAGAGCAAGCCTCTAAGTTGTTTGTAGCTTGAGTTTTTTTTTCTTCATTCATATATATATATATGTGTGTGAGGACACTTCTTAACCTATATACTCAACAAATCTTTGATCTACAGACTTGAAATTTGGTATATAGGGTTTTCAGACATGTGGAAAACTTTTTAATTGGTTTTCATCCAGAAAAAAGAACTGCTAAGGGGTCAAAATTGGTACTGGGAGGGGGTAGGGGTCATCGGATTTTTATGTTTTTGTCAACTGTTTCATGAAGTTTGAAAACACTTTTTAAAGATCCTGGCAAGCTGGTCTAATGGTTATCGTACTTTACTCACTGTTTGTAGGTTTTATTTCAATCTCAGCTCAAGTATTTTTTTTTTTACTTACAAGAAGTGACCTGTTTAGAAAAAATATAATACTCACATGGACATGTCTCAGTTTCTTTCCGTTTTTTTTTTTTAATTTTTTTTACTTAAATTATTTTTTTTAAAAAGAATTTAACATTACGTTTAATACCGGGCAACACCAGGTACACTTCCTATTATGAATCCAAATAAGATGAATATATATATATATATCCGTATTATTTGGATTTATCGAATTACTGTTCTTATCTTAAGTGTTATTTTCACAACGTTCACAAAAGGACCCATGGCGCAGTGCTTAGAGTACTTTGAAAAATCAATATATATATCCGTATTATTTGGATTTATCGAATTACTGTTCTCATCTTAAGTGTTATTTTCACAACGTTCACAAAAGGACCCATGGCGCAGTGCTTAGAGTACTTTGAAAAATCAATATATATATATATCCGTATTATTTGGATTTATCGAATTACTGTTCTCATCTTAAGTGTTATTTTCACAACGTTCACAAAAGGACCCATGGCGCAGTGCTTAGAGTACTTTGAAAAATCAATATATATATCCGTATTATTTGGATTTATCGAATTACTGTTCTCATCTTAAGTGTTATTTTCACAACGTTCACAAAAGGACCCATGGCGCAGTGCTTAGAGTACTTTGAAAAATCAATATATATATCCGTATTATTTGGATTTATCGAATTACTGTTCTCATCTTAAGTGTTATTTTCACAACGTTCACAGAAGGACCCATGGCGCAGTGCTTAGAGTACTTTGAAAAATCAATATATATATCCGTATTATTTGGATTTATCGAATTACTGTTCTCATCTTAAGTGTTATTTTCACAACGTTCACAGAAGGACCCATGGCGCAGTGCTTAGAGTACTTTGAAAAATCAATATATATATCCGTATTATTTGGATTTATCGAATTACTGTTCTCATCTTAAGTGTTATTTTCACAACGTTCACAAAAGGACCCATGGCGCAGTGCTTAGAGTACTTTGAAAAATCAATATATATATCCGTATTATTTGGATTTATCGAATTACTGTTCTCATCTTAAGTGTTATTTTCACAACGTTCACAAAAGGACCCATGGCGCAGTGCTTAGAGTACTTTGAAAAATCAATATATATATCCGTATTATTTGGATTTATCGAATTACTGTTCTCATCTTAAGTGTTATTTTCACAACGTTCACAGAAGGACCCATGGCGCAGTGCTTAGAGTACTTTGAAAAATCAATATATATATCCGTATTATTTGGATTTATCGAATTACTGTTCTCATCTTAAGTGTTATTTTCACAACGTTCACAAAAGGACCCATGGCGCAGTGCTTAGAGTACTTTGAAAAATCAATATATATATCCGTATTATTTGGATTTATCGAATTACTGTTCTCATCTTAAGTGTTATTTTCACAACGTTCACAAAAGGACCCATGGCGCAGTGCTTAGAGTACTTTGAAAAATCAATATATATATCCGTATTATTTGGATTTATCGAATTACTGTTCTCATCTTAAGTGTTATTTTCACAACGTTCACAGAAGGACCCATGGCGCAGTGCTTAGAGTACTTTGAAAAATCAATATATATATCCGTATTATTTGGATTTATCGAATTACTGTTCTCATCTTAAGTGTTATTTTCACAACGTTCACAAAAGGACCCATGGCACAGTGCTTAGAGTACTTTGAAAAATCAATCGTAAAAGGTTAAAGATTCAGTTCTCAGGGTGGGTGACCGAAAAATACAATTGTGAATTATGTAGGACCTCTGTCCAGTCATGGCTGACCGAACAAGAGCATACTGAAGTAAATAAAGTGTTCCGTTCGAAATTCCGTCCAAGTTCCTGAGTTTGACAGAAACATTCCCGAGTTAAACAATATACACCTGAAGAAGGTCGGAGGTTACATCGACCAAAATATGAGACTGTGATACAGCAAAACAGTACTGTATGTGGATGACATATCTATATATCTGAAAGTGTGTGTGTGTCTGTGTACATTTCTCTACGCAATAACTCTGTCAATTTTCAGTCTACAGGCTCGAAATTTGATATACAGGGTACTAAGGTTTGGGAAAATCTATGTGATCGGTTTTTGGCCAGAAATTTGGCAATTAAGGGGTCAAAGTTCAACGATTTGACCTTTGAGAACTCTACCAAACTCCTCCGACAATTTTGGGTCTAAACACTTGGAATTTTAGATATAGGTTCCTTGGACATGGATCTAACTTAATAACTTGATTTGAGCCCAAAACAATAAATTTTAAGGGGTCATAATAGGGGTCAAAGTTAAAAAAAAAATTGACCTTTTTTTTTTTTTTTGCTCAACATACACCTCCAAATACCCGGGCACCCATGCTAGTGTATATATATATATATATATATATATATATATATATATATATATATATATAAATAAAGTATTAATGTTTATATTTATCCCAACCAAATGAAAAAAGCTCGATGTGAGAGTAAGAAGTAGAGCTTAATACGATAAATGAAAACTGCAAACCGGAATTTACATGTAAAATTTATTTTTCGACAGAATATCTCCAATAAATGAGGACAGTTAAAATATCCTTATTCCAGGAGTTCCAAAGTCTAGCAGTTCTGGGAAAGAAACTATTGGGGTAGAAGGTTTTCTTACATCTAGGGATTTCTAATCTGTAGGGGTGGGATTTTGCTGCTTTTCCGGTTTGTCAGGAGTATTTACGTCAAAGGGGTACAAGTGCTTGTAGTTCGTCAGAGCATCCACCATTATAATACTTATAGAACAGGCAGAGGGATGCAACATTTCGTCGATGGGACAGAGATTGAAGCCTAGATGACAGTTCAGGACCTATCAGGTTGGCAGCCCTCTTTTGAACTCTGTTCAGGAGCGAGAGACTAGTAGCAGGTGCACCGGCCCACATGTGACAACAATACTCCATACATGAGCGAATGATCGCCTTGTAGAGTTACAGGATACTTTCGGATGTAAGTAACTTTCTAGCACGGTAGAGAAAGTCCACCTTCCTCGCAGCAGCCCTGTCAATGCTCTCAACATATTTGTTCCAGTTCATGTTTCCTGTAAACGTTAAACTGAGGAGTTTAAAAGAAGTACTTTCAGGTAATGTATCTTTAGCCATAGCTATTGGTGGTTGTGAAGATTTCTTGTAATTATTGAAGGAAACAAGCTTAGTCTTGGCAGCATTGAATGTGACCATCCATTTTTGTCTCCATTCCACTACAGATTGAAGGTTTACCTTTTGTGTTTCTGCCATTTCCTTAGATATGTGTTCGTTTCCCATTAATCAGGGGTTTGATTGGATCAACACTGAAAGAAGTCGTTGAGTTTACGTATCTGGGCAGCAACATAGTTTCCACAGAGAGAGATATCCGAATTCGTATCTCAAAAGCATGGACCGCATTGGATGGGCTACATTCAGTATGGACTTTAAGACTGGCTGACAAACTGAAAAGGCAGTACTTCAGGGCAGTTGTAGAGTCTGTCCTTGTTTACGGTGCTACAACCTGGACACTCACCAAAAGATTAGAAAGAAAACTAGACGGCACATACACCCGTATGCTAAGAACAATATTAAATATATCTTGGCACAATCATCCCATGAAGCAGCAACTTTATGGCAATCTACCTGCCATATCTAATACCATCAGAGAAAGACGCCTACGATTTGCTGGTCACTGTCTGAGAAGCAAGCATGAATTGGTGAGTGATGCATTGCTATGGATTCCATGACACGGACGCGCAAGCAGAGGATGACCTAGATCCACGTACATCCAACAAATAGCACATAACGCCAACTGTGAACCTGAAGATCTGAGGCAACTGATGGAAGACAGGAAACTCTGGAGAGGGAGAGTCACATTGGTCCGGGCAAGGAGCCCGTCATGATGATGATGATGATCCCATTAATCACAAAACAATGATTTTGCTTATAAAAATAAAACTGTTTGATCAATCTATGTGATTTTTGGAATGTGATATTTTCGTTTTGTCACAGGTATGTACTACATCATATAGATTTTTCTTTATTTTTGCTTTTTAATATTAGAGGGATTTGGACACTAAAAGAGGTTATGGTCAACTAACGTACTTCCTAATTTTCTGCTGAGCACTACCAGAAGCGGTGACGAGGCAAATCAGTTCCTTCACTTTTATTGTTCTTCAGTATTTCTATTGTGGATTTATTGAAATAAAATATAAGCAAAGGACATTCTTGAAAAATATACAATAAAAATTAACTAAATTATAAAAAGATAAAAATAACATAATTAGTCTTTATTTGCACTTTTAATAACAAAATTTAAAAAAATTATTTACTTGAAATTTATGAATTTATATTATGTTTATGAAATTATGAAAAAAAATTATTTTGAATTTTGAAAATAAAAGTTTTATTTGAATTTATAAAATATATATGTTTATGAAATTATAAAAATAAAATAGTTGAAATGAAATTATTGAAATCAAAATCATAAAATTTCGAACATTATATATATATAAAAAAAAAACAAAAAAAAATTTCCAATACGGAATAAAAGTGAAGGAACTAATTTTGCCTTGTCACCGCTTCCGGTAGCGCTCCGCAGCAAATTGAGAAGTACATTAGCTAACCAAAAGACAATATGCACAACATTAGGCGTTATTTAAATTAAATGCAATTAAACAAGAAAAATTAAATTTGAATTTATACTGAAATCGAAGCACGTATTGCGCTCTAATAAACCTCCTCCTCCTCCTCGTTGTTGATGATGGTGATGGTGATTATTGCGATCAGAATTACAAAGAATCCTATTTGGATTTGGGTCACGCGCACTTGTTCTTGCACAACACGATTGCACTTTTAGGCAACACTATTTACTTTTAACGAAATCATATTGCGAAGAGAGCTAAAAATTCAGTAGAATGTTTTTGATTGTAAGCAAAACGATTTTAAAACAAGTAAAAAAAAAAAAAAAGTTAACTTTTAAAGAAATATATTATTGAAATAGATTGTAAACAAAAGGGGAGATAATTCATCTCGGCTTCTTTCTGGGGGGCAAGGGATGTCGCGAAATTATTCTTAAAATAATCTTATCCACCGACAGGATTTAGAGAAGAAGAATTAAAAGTTTAGTTTAATTTTTTTTTTTTTTTTTTTTTTTTAATAAAATAAAAAACAAACAAACAAAACAGTCTGGTGTTTATTTTTATTGAGACACATGCGAAATATAGTAGTTCAAAATAAAATAACAGGAAGCCTGATGGACGGAAAATTAACGAGTAGAATTAAAAAAAATAAATGTGCATGTCCGGTGTAAGAACGAAAATCGGAAGCTGTAAAATTGAATTCCAATTAAAAACCGATGTTATTTACTTGTCACGTCGCAATTAGTAACATTACATATTACTGCATTATTACATAAAAACATGTACTTGCCCGATTCATCGGTGACGGTGCGCTACTCAACTGCGCCATTATTATTTTGAAAATATGTAATTTAAACAAGGAAAGTACCTATTTACTATGCCTCCCCACGGCACAGAGTTTGACACCAGGGTCGTTTTTTAACGTGGAGAAAAGGTACGAAAATAAAAATTGTCTCAGTCGTGAAGGATTTCTCCTCCACCGAAAGAGAACAAGAAAATGAAGTGCAGCTAGCTGCACTAGCACCGATTTTTTTTATGAGAACTTAATTCCATAGCCTAACGATATCAGTACAATATATATATATTTTTTTTCACTATTTTCATTTTTTTTTTTTTGTGTCTTGATTAAACTAAACGAGTCTTATATTTATCTCTGTTCGAAACACACATTATCGAATATTTATTGGATAAACATCGTCACGAGAGGAAATAATTGAATAATTTTTATTTTAAATCGGAATTTTATAAATAATGGACAAAATTCGACGAACACCGGCGCTCACAAAATTTTTCGGTGAAAGAGTAAGAATTCTTTTTTTTTTTTTTCATTTACCCAACTAAGAAGGCGGCCAAAGGGATCTTTTAGGTAATTAATTTCCTTCTTGCTGTTAAGTTATGAATCTTTATTTTTGTTTATAAATTATTTTAATATCCTTATTATAATAACAACCGCGTGTTCACATTAATTTAAACCCATTTACACTAAAAAATGTCCTTTTTTTTTTTTTTTTTTTTTTTTTTTTTTACAAATACTTGTATATAAAAAAAAAGATGGGAAAGCCCACTTTATAATCAAAATGACACATTTACTAAAAGTATATACCTTTTAATTTAAAAATCAATTATTTTTTTTTTATTATTATTACTTTTATATCCATGGTATTTTTTTTTCGTCCTAACCTATCGTCGTTTATAACCTTAAAAAATTAAAATCTACCCCCACCTTTTTTGCTAATACGTTTCAATGGCTTTTAAAAATAATATGAAAAAATGAATTTAAAAACATAATAATAAAAATGTAATATTTTTAGGGAGTAAACTACACTAGGTTAGGACGTAAGAAAAAAACAAAACATATCCATGAATTAAGATGTCAGTTTCTCTCATCAAGAAAGGTTTTTTATTAAATAGGAATCCAATGTATTTTTTTAAGACCACGTTTCTTGTTTTGCAGATTCATTCATATAAATTGTGTTAGATCTAATATTTATAATTTTGTGTTAATTATTCACGACAAAAAAAATAAATAAATATAAAAAAAAACAACAAGCAATTCCCCCACCCCTAAAAAATAAATAAGTTCTAAATATTAATTTCTTGCATAAAAAATAAAAGGTAAATATTCAGATACGTTACAACAGAACACCGACCACTCTAATTTGTGTTTTTAGGGGTAATCGAGGTCGCTGACAACGAATCTGATACTCAGACCGTGGGCAAATTTACCGTTTGCATGGTATTAACCCCTGAACCCACGAACTACTTTCCGCCATTTTACAGCTTCCGTTTACGCTACGCGCGTGCGCGCGGCAGCATAAACGACGGCTTGCTTCACCTATCCACTGCCTTCTCGCATGATGTACCAATCTGCCGCGGAAAATTTAAAATTAGATGAAAAAGAAATAAAGCAAGAAAAGCACACCAAGTTGGGGGGGGGGATGTAATTTAAGTTTTTTTTTTTTTCCCAGAACATAGAATTTTCTAATTTTCAAAAATACATTATAGTACTTTTTGGGTGGAAAATTTAAAATTAGCTGAAAGATAAATAAAACAAGAAAAGGAAACCACTCCAAGTTGGGGAGGGGGGGGGGAAATAATTTAATTGTTTTTTTTTCCTGGAACATTGAATTTTCAAAAAGTAACGCACCGACATTTATCAATTAGAACACCATTTAACATTTTTCGAAGATTTTACTGTTTACGCGCCCAACACTACAACCGCCCCTCCCCCGTTCGCGCCCCGAATGTAAACAATAAAATCTTCGAAAAATGTTAAATGGTGTTCTAATTGGTAAATGTCGGTGCGTTACTTACGGAAAAACGGTTAACTAAACTGCAGAAGCACCTATTAAGCCACATAAGTTTTATAAATCCCCCTCCTGCAAAAAAAAAAAATGTTTGGTGCTTATATTTTTGTAAACCGCATTAAAAACTATGTGAGACAAAAAAAAAAAGAAAGAAAAAAAGGTCCCCCATTTTGTTGTACTTTTCTTGTAAGTCATTAAGAAATGTCAGTCCGTAATTTTTTCCACCCAAAAAGTGCTTTAATGTACTTTTTGAAAATTTGAAAATTCTATGCTCCAGGAAAAAAAAAGAAACAATTAAATTACCCCCCTCCTCCCTAACTTGGAGTGCTTTCTTTTTCAGCTAATTTTAAATTTTCCGCGGAAGATTGGTACGTCATGTGAGAAGGCAGTTTGCTAGGTGAAGCAAGCCGCCGTTTATACTGCCGCGCACACAGAAGCTGTAAAACGGCGGAAAGTAGTTTGTGGGTTCAGGGGTTAATACCATGCAAACGGTAAATTTGCCCCAGGTTTGATTATCAGATTTGTTGTCAGCGCCCTCGATTACCCCTAAAAAAAACAAATTAGAGTGGTCGGTGTTCTGTTGTAACGTATCTGAATATTTACCAAAATAAAGGTGTCTATGCACTTATTGAACCAGGCTGTGTTTTAAATAGGATTTTCAAGTTAAATTAAAGTTTTACGATATCTTTTTTTTTATCATTAAATTGTTAGGTGAAAGTACAGAATAGTTACAAAACACACCCCTCTCCCCATGTTAAGAATGGCTTTCTAAATAACATTATTTCAGCATGGTTCAATAAGTGCATATATACTAAAATAAAATCCCTTTCAATTTGCAGTAGTATTTTTGTATTTTTGCTAATAAATAAATTTTTATTCAGTTTTTCCCAATATTTTCTTGTTTTAAATTTAAAAATTGTAAACGTTCTTATTCAGAAAAGCGCTAACATTAGGGGTTCATTTACCTATATACTTTCACCTAACAATTTGATAAACAAAAGATACCATAAAAAATCAAAAACGAAGGAGTATCCGAAGTGAAATGAAAACAGTAATCGTAAAGATAACAATAATAACAATGATAATATTATTAATAACATTAATAATAATAATAATAACAATAATAATATTAATAATAACAATAATAATAATAATAATATTGATTATAATAATAATAATATTAACAATATTAATAATAATGAATACTTCCTAAATTTTGATTTTCGCTTAATGTGCGCAATTATAATTAATGTTTCCGAATCACATCAATATTTAAAAACAAGCAAACAAATAAAGAAAAAAAAGAAAATAACTATTTAAGCAGTAGCATTAGTTTTGTGGTCAGTTAAACCCTATTTCAGTCACGTAAATTATTTAGAGTTAATAGGTACCGTCACGGAACAAAAATATCATATTCCAAAAATCAAGTAAATTCATCCAATAATTAAAAAATAAAAAATCAAGTTGTATGATGAGCGATGTGAGAGAGCAGGGAGCTGCCATATTTTTTAGAGTGTGTTAAAATTCAAGGGCAGACAACTCAATTCGATTACCGAGATCAAAATCAGCCTTATTATGGATACGATTTACTCTTAAAATCGCTAAAAATAATTTTCTGTATAATATAAACCTACTTGATCAATTTATATGATTTTTGGAATATGACATCTTCATTCCATGATGAGTACGTACATAAGATTTTTTCCTGTATTGTGAGAATTTTCTTCTCACCTGTTTTAGCTCCAGTACAGTGGCAAAAAATTAACAATTACAGCAAAGCATACCTCTAAAAATTTGACTCAAATCTTATTCGTTCTTTGTTGCAAAAAGAAAAGCCTATTTTGCCTCTGAGTAGAACTCGTAACACCTCGAAAGCTAATAGTTCTTTTATCTTCAGCAGGAACTGGAATTCGGGTTCAGCACTTCGAATTACAGCCGTTTTAAGAGGTTGGCATGATGCCTTCTGATGATGGATTCAATTCTCGACTAGATTCGACATCAGAGAAGTTCATAAAGCATGTTCATTTGAAAGAATTGCCATTAAAGACAGGTCAATAATTCTAATCTTAAAAAGTCTCTGGGAGATATATATAGTAATAACTTAGCTTAATCATTTAGACTTTAAAAATAGTCTCAAGAAGACGAAGTGTAGAGGCGTTAAATGCCTCATATCCTAAGAGAGTTGAGTTCCATGTTTCTTCTATGGCTGCTGTAACTGGAACTGAAAAGAAAAGGCATTCAAAAACCCGCCAAGCCCATCGCTCAGCGGTTAAAATCTTGACCAATCTGATTGGTCTAACAAAGACAGTCGGTGGCCAATCAGCTAATGAGGGGTTTGCTTATAATTGTAGAATTTCTCACATTATTATTTATTTTTTTTTGATTAAGTCTAAATCTAAATAAGTACCACATTAATGTTTTTTTTTTTTAACATGTAATGGTTTAAAAAAGAAGTAGAATTTTTTATGAATTAGCAAAGTGTTCAGGATTACAGTTTAACATTTTGTTTTTGTTCTTAATTTTGTTTCATGGAAAGTTAAACCAGAATCATTTTAATTAAAATAAGATGATCCCCAAAGAAGCTTTAGAAAACAAATACGCAACAACGAAAATGCTGTAACCAAATTAACTTTTATAAATTATTTTTCAGGACTAATATTTCCCCAAGAAAAACTTGTGGATATACGACACCCATCAAGCCTCAAGCAGAAATCCTAATAATTCTGTTGGAATTGTTTAAAATTAAACTTGGTTTCGTCTTGCGTAAGAAATGGATCGCCCGCCTGACATCCCCCCTATTTATGGCCCTATGTATGGAGTCCCTTTTCATCATCGGTTGACGACACATGGTGAAATATCCGGAAAACATTTTCCACTGGACCACAACACAATGGAACCTGCACTCAGAATGCCACAATTGGGTGGAAAGCAATATTCTTCTCATCAGAGGACAGCTTCTATGTCTGAGAAATCAACCCATCACCATAGTAACAGTTCGGGAAAACACCTCCATCATCGTCATAGCACATCCTCATCTCATATTTTGCAGAAAAATATTCACAACCCCAGCAGCAGTGGAGGCGGATCTAGTAAACTGTATTCTCATGATTCTCACAGGATATCACATCATGCTGGTGGTGGTAGTAGTAGTAGTAGTGAGAAAAGCCACCACAATTCATCCCAACCTGCCAAACAATACTCCTATCACCACATATCGCAAATACATGAAAAGTCCATGCTGCCTGACAGCATCCCTTCCAAACAGATGACCGTCTCCTCTTCATCTCATCACAGACCAGCATCCGATGAATTAGAACCTGGTGAAATCGTTGATCGGCCTCACAGCAACAGCAGTAACATATCTGGAGGAAACCAGTTCTCTCCACAGCAGTCTCCAGAGATAGAGTCACCACCCCGTATGCCCTACCTTGGTCAGAACATGTTTCCTGGAAACATGTACGCCAACCCATACCATCAGCAATCATCGTGCTACATGCAATCGCCCTCGGACAGGTCACAGCAGCAGGAAAGTATCGACGGAGAGGTAAAGGATATGTCACCAGGAGAAGTAATCCCACAAAAGGACTCTCCCTATGGCAACCACGATGATCATTTAACACAAAAACAATACATGTCACATTCTCAGCCACCACAGAATGGACCACCCCAGCGTCTCTTCTGTGACTATTGCGGCAAGAAATTTCCACAGGAACATTTGATGTACCTGCATAGGGAGACGCATATAACAGAGAAGCCGTTTGCCTGTGACGTCTGCAATAAACCCTTCTCGCAGAAAGATGTGTTGCTGAGGCACAAGAAAAGCCATCAACAACGATCGCCATCTGTTGCTAACATGGGAAGCTATCGGCAGGAACCGTCACTACCTCCATCCCAATCACAACCTCAATCGCAGTCGCAACCGCAGTCTCAGCTTCAAACGCAAACCTATCCCTCCATGATTAAGAAACCAAGCACCCCTGACAAGTTGTTCCAGTGCGACGTGTGTAATAAATATTTTGGCACAAAAAATTATTTAGAAATCCATAAACGAACACACAGTGGTGAAAAGCCCTACCAGTGTGACATGTGCATCCAACGGTTTGCATGCCATGACATGTTACAGATCCATCGTCGCACGCACGCAGGTGAGATGCAGTTTGAATGCGACGTTTGCATGGAACGGTTCTCGCAGCACGTCAAGCTGCAGCTACACCAAAAGAACGCACATGCACCGAAGCAGAAGCACCAGTGCGAGTTCTGCCAGAAACAATTCGCCCAGCGCTACTATCTCAAGATCCATCGTCGGCTGCACACGGGGGAGAAGTTGTTGCAGTGCGACGTGTGTCTCAAGAAATTCACGCAGCGTCACTATCTCGTCATCCATCGCCGATCTCATACAGGAGAAAAGCCTTTTCAGTGCGACTTTTGCATCCAGAAATTTGCACGGAAGATGACATTACAGATTCATCGTCGGACCCATACCGGTGAGCGTCCCTTTCAGTGCGATGTTTGTGACAAGCGGTTTGCCCAAAGTGACAAGCTGCGCGTGCATCGGAGAACGCATGCCCCAAAGCGGCGTTATGAGTGCGACATATGCATGAAGTTGTTTGCCCAGCGGCATTACCTGCAAGTCCACCGAAGATCCCATTCTGGCGAGCGTCCGTTTCAATGCGATGTCTGCTTCAAGCAGTTTGCCCAGAAGAACACTTTGCA